>NW_019738888.1:378382-397510 GCF_002891405.2 Cryptotermes secundus
ATCACGTATTAACGGCTCAGCTGTATGGATTTCTGTCTGCCTAACAGCACTGACCCTGTGTACATTCAATAACTGAGACAAGTAGTTCCTCCACCTATTCAAAATGTTGTGGGAACCTGCAAGCAGATCACCATTCTCATGCTTCACTAAGTTACTCCTAGGTTTGTAACCCCTCTTAAAGTCATTTATTCCCTTATACAGGCCTCTAATGTTCTTGTTCTTACTGTTCATTGGAAACTCATAAATTTTGTCTTTCAGATATTCCCTCTTTTTGTTCCTGAAATCCCTGCTGGTTTCACGTCTTATATTGTTGAGATTCTCCCAATTTATTTTGCTAGGATCCTATAACCATTGCAATTTGGCTTGTTTTCTTTGGTATAGTAATTTTGAGCATCCTTACGCGAACCATGGCTTATGCTTCTTTAGTTCATAATAACCTAGGCACTCCTTGGCAGAAATTTTTATATTCTATCTAATAGCTTCTCAGACTTTATTAACAACCACCAGAGTTTCCAAATTTTCCAAGGCCGCGAATCTATTTGAGATTTCGACACGATACTGATCTTTTCCCTCTGCCTCATTTATTTTCTTGAGAATGAACCTCTCCATATGAACTCTGTGTGTTGTTTGTTTGCTCACTGCCAGTCTTTCCCTAACCTTTGCTACAACCAGGTAGTGGTCAGTATCACAACCTGCTGCCCTGAATGATCGGACATCAAGTATACTTGAATGCCGTCTCCTGTCTATCAAAATATGGTCGATTTGATTCTGTATCTTTCCATCAGGAGATGTCCAAGTAAATTTATGGATGTTACGTTGCGGGAACCTTGTACTTTTGACATAAGATTTTTTATATGGCAAAATTTACTACTCTAACTTCATTATCATTACTAATTTCATGCAATCTCTCATTCCCAATCGTTGGTTTGAATATGTCTTCCCTCCCTAGTTTGTCATTGAAATCTCCTAGCAAAATTTTCACATGGTACTTCGGGAAATTATCAAATACATGTTCTAGTTCCACATAGAGCCAATCCTTTATGTCATCAATTTTATCTTCTGTTGGGGCGTGAACATTCATAACAATGATATCACACCAGCGACCTTTAGTATTATATATGATATCCTATCGCTAACAAACTCTACCCTCTTAACTGCTGATACGATTCTCTTATGTACGAAAAAATTGTCCTTAATTCGTGATTTTCATTCCCCTTTCCATAGAAAAATGTACGTGTATATTCGCCTGCTGGTGCTTCGGTGGCCTATAAAAGTCGAAACATTGAAAAAAATATTTAGGAATATTGTTCGTTTTAAATTAGTCGTTCATGCTTAGAAATATGATCGTAGATGTATAAGTTGAATTATACAAATTGGTAGCAAATGCAACGGTACTTACGTATTAAAGGGTGACTCAAATAATTTTGTCAGTCCCTGAAATTTTGTTTTAAAAGTAAGATCCAAAGCCGAAGCATGGAGTTTGCCTCTAACACCAAGTTCACATTGTTAGGATTTTGGTTTTGTTTTTAATACGTCAGATGTCTGATTACATTTCGAAAAATTTAAGATTTAATTTATAATAAATACCTGAAACGACCCTAAGGTTAGGCTTCATATTTTGCGTTCACAATTAAATGTCTACATTTGGTAGCGCTGACATGGCGGACAGTATGACTATAACTCTTATTTCTAAATACTTATAACGATAATTCAAAATTCATTTTTCTGACGATGAAATTTATGGAATTTAAAAGTAGGTAAGGTCACGAATTCGAATGTCATTTATTGCCGCAAATAATTTTTAGGTAAATCCCAGTTTCTGCCTGGAGTTCCTCGGAAAACTCATGATAATTTCCACTTTTTAATTTTTTTATTGCTAGTGGGGTGGGACTAAGTCCCTTGTACTGCGGCCACTTCTGGCCTATTGTAACAGCCCCAGATGATAGGTGAGGGTGATTGTGGAGCAATTGGTGGAATGAAGATTGGCAGGGGAAACCGAAGTACTCGGAGAAAACCTGCCCTAGCGCCACTTTGTCCACCACAAGTCCCACTTGACCAGAGCCGGGATCAAACCCGGGCCGCCGCGGTGGGAAGCCAGTTAGTCAGATAGACTCTGGCTGATACCGGAAGTTTACACTTCAGGGATATGGGTCAGACTAGTTATCGCTGTACTAACCAATTCACTCGCTCAGAAATTTTCTTATTGAAATATAATTCGAATTATAACCAATAAATGGTTGGATAATGGCATAATCTGTGACATTCTATCGTAAACCATTCATTTGGAATCTTTTTTACATTTCTTTAGAAGAACAGATTTATTATAAAGCGAAACTACTGATAGACGTAACCTATGAAATATGTTACCTTAAAATGAATATTATCCTGCCCAGGTTTACGCAATGTACATGACAACTCCCCTTCTTCATTCTCTTCTGTCAACTGCGGCAGAGCAGAATTGTCCTTCACAGACATGTCTTCTAACGAGCTGTACCTGAAGCGTGTAGCCTACAGACGCTACAGACAAAGGCACCAGTCAATCTTCGTTCTTACAGCAGTTAGTGAGTTTATGAAAAAGACAGCAATCCGCTAGAACGCATGCGCCCTTCACTTGTATCAACAAATGTCAGATTTATGTCCAGGAAATAATTTTTCAGTGACATTAATTACTCTAGGCACCATATTGCTGTGAACTTCATGTAAACAGAATGTGCACGGGGCCACTTGGCATGATAAGATGTAGGTCAACAAGTCTGTTTGAAATTACATTGGCACGTTTAAATTTAAAATGCGGACCAATCAGTGCAATTTTCTCTCACACAACGAAGTAATTGAAAGCGTACAGAGGAGTATCTGAGCCGGCGGCAATTTTTGAAGCTTACAGATTCGTAGTTTAAAAAGACTAAGTCGCGGATTTAAGTTCCTTTCGTGCATAAATACGGTCTTAATTTTCTCTGTTGACCTGTAGAGGCTGTTTAGTGACATGATCCCAAACAAGAAGCATCCTAATAGGTTCAAATGAATAAATAGATTCGATATATATATAATTATGTTGAAAATGTTGCAATATATATATATATGGGCCTACTGCAGAAATGGAACTAGACTCTAGTAAGGTGGTTCGATGATATATAATACAGAAAAGCCAGGCCGTATATTTACCCTCCTCAAGAGATTGCATGACAAATTCGGAATACAATATACCGGCAGCTGAATCAATCTATCCCTAATGAAGTGAAGTTCAAATATTTCAGTGAGATAGTAATAAATCAAAATCTCACTCATGAAGAGCAAATTAAACAAAGGGAAGTGCTTGCTACCAAACAGTTCATAATCCTCTATCTTCCAAGCGTTTATCTAAACATCTAAAGATAAACTAGAATGTAGAGTTGTACCTGCTGCCTGGATGTGCATAAGACTTCCTCACCTACACCACTGGAATTACTCATGCATAGATTCAGGAGCTTAAGAATAGGGTGCTGAGGAGAACGTTTGGAAGTAGGAGAGAGAATACCAATAAGAAGAAGAAAGCTAAAGAATGAGACACTTTACAAATTAAACTTTCCACAGAATATTATAAGTAGGATCTGATGTTCTCACAGCGGTCCTTATGAAGAGTTCTATCTTCTGGGGTATCGAAATCCCATCGACATTTCGGGGGGTCATATTGCCTCCATCTTCAGGATCAAAGAATGGTTCAAGCAAGAACAGCATGAAAAGGTTAGCAAGTAGAGCCCTGCATCATGACGGTCTCTTGATTGATATTTTGTACGATAAATTATCTTCGGAAACATTCCAATCTTAAACAAGGCATTTCCACAATCTGAAACAACATGACGACCACAAGAAATCTGTTTCGGTTTTAAAGTAATAATTAATCCTTTTATGATGATTATAATTATATATATCTCTACAGCCCTTTGTTGGGCCTTGGTCGCTTTTCAGTTTCTTGATCTTACCTTAGATCGCTCGGCTACCGTGATCGGCGATAATTAGCCTTTAGACCCAGATAAGTACAATTTTATAAGACTACGTGTCATAAATGCGACTACAAATTCTGTGTTAGTCATTTTATAAATATTAACTATTACAAATATGGCGACAATGTGGAAATCCACAAATTATCCCATAACGGGAAAATCTGAGGTGCGGGTACTTGTCGATTTATGCGACAGTTGTATTTCGAACGAAACAGAATCGCAGAATGTGGCGGAAGGAAATTCAGCACTAAATGTTGCCTTATCCGCACACAGTACGAAGAGGATAGGCGGCTAGGCCAGGTTTGCCTTCTCTTGCATTCTTCCGAGGCCGCCACACAAAAACTGCTCGGCAAATAAGCAATTCGTATTGAAGCCAGCGCTATTAACTAAAATCGGCCTAAAATTGTTTGGGACATTAAAATGAAATCGCGTTTTTCAAACACATATAATGAGGTGTACGTGTATTGGAATGTGGAGCAGAGGACATTATACGCAGTTTTATCACCAGTTTCTGTATCAATTTATAGTTTTTGTTTTCTTACTTGTAGGAAAGTTTCGGGAGAAATTTACATTACCAACGAAATGGCACCGTATGCGGGAAACATTTTGATTGTAGAGGTTAAAAACTTGATAAAAAGATTTTTATTACAGCACAAGTAACGGGAGACTGTAAAACAACTATTCGCTACCCATCTTCAAATGGAGAGAAATTAACATTAGACAAACACAAGAGGACCTATCTCTTATGTAACTTATTAAAAGGAACAGCCAAATTAAAAAAAAATCATAAACTCCCTGAAATTATATCTTCCTGTGATGAACAGCAAGCAGCTGTCTTGTAGGACGCCATTTTTATAACAAGGCAGAGAATATAGAAAACACTGGAATATAACAGACTAGCATATATCTGCTTTATGGGTGTAAAAAAGCACCTGAAATCTTAGCATTGAATACAGTTCTGGAAATTTTAGAAACAATGTACAAAATTTTTCATTTTTTTAGAAACAATGTACAAAATTTTTCATTTTAATTAAGGATATATATGTAAATAATTTTACTAGATCATGATCTCACTGCAAGGTTCCGGAAAAGATTTCAGCGAATAGAGTGGGTCGCTAAGCTAATGTTTTTAACATGGCAAGGAACAAAATTATAAAAGTCGTTAACTCTAAAAACGGATATAGAACGGGGAATAACAAATAAATACAATACGATATGCGGATGATGCAGTGCTGATAGCAGACGATGAGAATCATTTACAACGAGTATTATATGTCATAGTTTAGTTCTCAGCAGTATAATAAGAACATTTCGATCATTAAAGCAAAGACCCCTAATTTTGCGTTATAAACCTCTCCGATATATTTTGGAAATACAAGGTAAAGTGAAGAAAGCAGTCTTCTGGGATTTGGCACCGTGTATATGTGGTGTTAACCGACTTTTCGGAGGAACGTATCGCCTCCATCTTCAGGGTAGAAGAAAAAAAATATATAAGAAAAGCAGTCTGCTTTTACCGGTTCTCACGGTCTCTTTGCTTGCAGATTTCTTATATATTTTTTCTTCTACCCTGAAGATGGAGGCGATACGTTCCTCCGAAACGTCGGTTAACACCATATATACACGGTGCCAAATCCCAGAAGACTGCTTTCTTCATAGTCACCGCCGTGAAAGCCTCAAATCTTACAAGGTAAAGTGGCTGAACAAGCAATGAGCTTGAGGTACTTGGAAGTAGAGGCAAAAAGCAACGGAGTACAGAAATCGGAAATAAATCATCATGCATGTAAAGCTGCTAAGCTGTCTGAAAGCCTGAATGACACAATATATCGAAATAAATATTTAAGAGCGGAACCTCAAGTAAGAATATATAAATCAGCTACATGACCGGTCCTAACCCACGCAACGGAAGCCAGAGCAGACGCTTGCAGAGTAAAGGAAATACGTAATAGACTTACAGGAACGAACATCTCAAAGAAAATTGTCGGGAATGCAAGAGTGTGTCGTGTATGAAGCCGTTCTAATAAGGAGCAATGCGAAAAGTAGTCAGTAGGAAACAGGATGAATAAACGTAGGGAAGAAGGTGCAACCAGAATTAAAAAATTATAGCAAACAGAATTGTTCAGGTCGTCGGATATATCACCCCGAAATGTGGAAGGATCCTAGGGAGACCTCGTAAGCTTTGGAATGGTTCTTTCTTTTTCCCTCTCTGTTTCTGCATAAACAGGCGATAATCGTAAATACAAGAAAGAAGAAGAAGAAGCTATCCTTATAACCCAGATGGAAATATACGAAGAAAAGGATGCATGATAAGTTGTTTCGAATTTACATATAACTCTAATTAGTAGCAATTGCTGGGTAAGTTTGGGCTAGCAGTTCTTATCACATCAAAAATTGCATGCATATGAGTGAGACAGTTTCATCGTGAAGTACATAAGAGTGATAGAACTTATAGAGTATTCTGACATACAATTAGATTGATCGATCCTGAAGTGACAGAAAACACAATGAGATTGATAGCGGATGTTATACAAGTGTCACTTTTGAACACCGGTTATGCAAATGAAGCTCTCCCTGTCTCTCTCTCTGTTCCCTACTCAAAGACTGATCGAGCAGACACTAAACTGTAAGGCCTTTGTACTGATAATTTCTCACTCGGAATGCATGGTTTGTTTTTCCAGATACTGTCACTAGATATGCGGTGCTTGTACTTTCAGAGACACTGCCACTAGGAATGCGGCGTCATGAATTCCTCGAGATATTATCATTAGGAATGCCGTTACCCCTAACCCCAATCCTCAAAGCATCGAAGTATATGACCTAATTACGCAGATTATTAGACCTATGTTATTTTAGGTTCCGTCTAACATATCGGAAAAAAATTATCAGCTACTCCTCAGCCTTTATTTGAACCCACTGTACAATGATCTCCACTATAAACACTGCTTTACATACGTACAAGAAGCAAAGTCTGTGACATATGTGGAAGGATATTGCGAGCAGGAACAACAATAAAATCATCGAATTGAACTGACGTTTCTCTCTTTTCCCCTTTCACAAGATTTCGATGTCATTCGCTGTCCAGCTGAACGACATTTACAGGATTATTAAATAAAATACAAGACTTTGTCTATTGTGACGCAACATGTATAGAGTAAACTCTCGTTATATGGAACAATAGGGGCGAAAGTGTGTCCGTCTTTGCTGATGTCAGCTATAACAGAGTGAATGTATAGTCACGGAAGTACATCATAGGAAATATAGCCAATACATGCAACAAGCATAGAGACATAAAACGTGATTACGTAAAGTTTTCATTCCCTACTTTAAATAGTTTTCTAGCTGCAAAACCTTCTTAGCTCCTCAACATCTGTAAAAATTCACAATTGTACAAAGACAGATTTTGTCCGTATATCATAAATAAGTTATATCCGTATCCATTATAATGAGGGTTTACTGTGTATGTTAAGTTACGTAGAGATAACCGAATTTTAAAACTTCATAATTGCTGTTGATTTGTTCGTGCTGGTATCTTGAAAATTTACAGAAAGTAACACAGCTTGAAAAAAATATGAACATAACCATCGCTGTGTAAGTAACTATAGGTTATATTCAGGAAAATTTGGTTAAATCAGTATTTTACTGCGGTAATGCTGTAATCTACAAAGAAAAAGTGTCATAATCGCCACAGGTAAGCCTGTAATGGGTTACTTTTCAGATTTCATATATAATCTGGAAAAGTACGGCCCAAATGAATTGAGTGAGCAATTTATATACTGCGTTGTATTTCTTGGGGTTGCTTTGACAGCGATGTCAGTATCTCAGACTACAGGTCCACAGCTTCGAATCTTATGGTGATTGGGGAATATTAAGTCGGAAACGATGTGCAACGATGCTGTGTCTCTAAATCGAGGCATATGCCCGACATTTTCTTCGGGGGGCTAAGGACATTCACAAAAAACCTCTGTCAGGGTAGCCAGTGTCCCGACCGATATTCGAAGCGAACATCTCCCGAACACAAGTCTAGAGCATTACCGCTAAACCAACCTGCTCGGTAATCGTCTTGCAAATTCGCTGATAGCAACAATAAAAATTTCGTCTAAGGTCAAATGTCATTTGGTGAGATATATTTAAAAATTAAAGTCATTAACTTGATCTCTGACATTAAGGGAGGAACATAGACTGAGCGTATTTGAGAACAGGGTGTTAAGGAGAATATTACGACCGAAGATGGATCAAGTGACAGGAGGTTAGAAAAAACTGCATAATGAGGAGCTTCATAACTAATACTTTTCTCCAAGTATAATTAGAATGATCAAGTCAAGGGGGATGAGATTGACATGCATGTAGCACGAATGGGGAGAAGAGGAATGCATATAGGATATTGGTGGGAAAGCCAGAAGGAAGGAGACCACTGGGAAGACCAAGGCGTAGGTGGGTGGACACTATTAAAATGTATCTTAGAGAGACAGGAAGGGATAGTATGGATTGGATTGATCTGGCTCAGGATAGGGACCAGTGGACAGTTTTTGTGAACACGGTAATGAACCTTCGGGTTCCATAAAATGCTGGGAAATTCTTAAGTAGCTGCATTTTTGGGGTTTCCTTAAGAAGTGCTCAGCTCCGTATGTAAGTCAGTATTAACGTTGAATAACATTTTAACTCAGAAGAGCAGATATCTCATTCCATTGCCTGCAATATTTTTTCAGGTGGCTGGAAGTTTAATTAGCTTATAATCCGTGCATAAACATATTCCTTTATTTTCTCCGAAATTACTTGAAATATGGACAAATTTTTCTCAACGTCAAAATGAGTTCAGTATATGTAGTATTAAAATACAAATTCTACAGATTTGTTTAATGTTCTGTCCTACATTTATATCAAGATCCATATTTACAAGTTCAGAAAGTATAAATAACGGAGAATATACATGCAAGATGCATCCGCTTAATAGTAAATTCACACAAACCTGGACATGAAGTCATTTCTCAGTTCGCCGATATATCTGCATTATATAATGTTAGTAATACGTAGCGTAGTTTAAAATGAGATGCCATGTGGAGTTTGCAAAACAGAAAATGGATTCTTTGAAAAGAGGTACTTGGTACTTACGTGTTAAAGTGGCCCAGCTGACTTCAAAATTGACCGCCATATTGTCCACCATGTTTGCGCATGAGTAATATATCCATATTTTAATTAAAATCCACAGATGTCAGTGTGATATATGAGCTATTTCGCGCTCTGAATTTCTTTGGAGGTTATGAATCGTTATGAATTGTGGGATTTGCAGATAACTGAAGAGGAGTAGATCAGTTGTTTTCTCTAAACAATGGAATTCTGCCAAGTCAACGCAAGTCCGATAGTATGAGCCTTTAATGGATCTACAAGACAGTCACTGAATCTTTTCTTCTCTTTCACTTTTGGGAGTGCATCATACTGAACACAAAAAAGCCAATACGTATAATGACAACTGGTTTGAGAATAATCTGCTCACCTTCGTTGCGGCCGTGAAGGCAGAATACTGAGCGACTACGCAGGTGCCAACGTGGAGGACACTATGGCGGTAAAATTTAAAGTTACATGGGTCATCCGCAAACACGTAAGTACAAAATTCTTTTGTGGCCAATAACTACAGATCCTTTCGATTTTCAGATTTTAATTTCATCTTAAAGTTCATTAAAGGGTATGAGAGACGGAAAATCTCTTAATCATCTACATGAATCAGCCTTTTCTTGAGAAATTGATAGTCACTTAGCTGATTAAGAATTTCACTACTTTTATGGAATCTGAAAGTTTATTACCGTGATGGAGTTGAGGTTCTCACAGCGGTGACTATGACGAGAGCAGTCTTCTGAGTTGTGACACCGTGTGGTTATGAAAACCCTCCTTCTTGCTTGGTTTACATTTCAACCCTTGTAATGGAGGTAATATGTTCCTCTGAATCTTTTGGCTTTTTGCGAATTACACATTACAATCCAGGACCATATATGTTCCTTACCAAGTTCACAGGAGCTCACTACTAATCCCTATCCCAAACCATATGAATCCAATACACAGTTCCATGCTCTTTTCATCCATTTTAATATTACATGATATAATTAAAGTAAAAATATTAGCCTGAAAGTAGCTTTCATAGGAGAAATATTTGTCATTTTGATAATCATTTTGGATTGATATTAACATCAATTAAAAATAAGAGAAATGATGGAAAGCTGTATCATGTGTTACACTTACAGAAGAATAAAATCAATATCGGTAATGAAAACGTATTTAATGCTTCACTATAATATATACAGTATACACATATTGTACAGTTACTCTGTCATAATTAAAATATTCACACACACTGAAACATCAGTGTTGACTTGGAATTCTGGAAATCACTTTACTTGCTGACTGTGGTATGCTGAAAAACGTGTCAACAGGTCAGGGAAGATTTCAGCCACTGGAAAAAAAAAAAAGCCCTTGTATACAAATTCTGAGTGCCTTTTACATGATTTTTCTTATATTCATTCTAACCTTGTACTGACAATCCTATTTATAACAGAAAATATATTATATTTCTGATCTATGTATGTGCTTGTGTTCATTTTCATGCATGCTTGCACACATGCACTTGTGTGTGCATGTGTGCACTTTTATGTGTAAAATCATGCTGAAGCTGCAAATTGAAGTTCTATTGTAATGAAGGGGATACATTTACTTTACCTCTGCAAGACTTTGTTTTATACTTCCATTCTGAAGTGGATCCTTTGATTCAAATAAGTCTGTTGAAAGAATGGCTAGTATTAGTGTAATGAATCTAAAACATCAGCTTTTTGTTCTAACACTTTTAATTATTCATGTAATTAATACCTTGTCAAATTTAAAGTGCAAGAACTGATACAAATATAATGCCAGATTTTCATTCTAATAATGCTTTTCACATTATTTTACCGACTTCCTTATGAAACTGGATCACATGACTTACTGAATGCAACACTCAGATGTAAAATGGCAGACACAAAATCCCCAAAACGGAGTGTTCCATCTTTTCTCATGTAGCGAAGAATGAGAATTGAAAGTACGTCTGTACTCAACTGGAAACCTGAAATAATATACTTGAACTGTATGATCATATTTTTATTCTAAAATTAAATATAAATTGCATTCCTAGAATGAAGCACTGAATATGAAAAAGTTAATTCAAAGGAATAATAATAATTTTAGGCATAAAGATCTAAGAATATAGCCCATGTAACAAAAAAAAAAAATCAGAAAGTTGCCTTCTTTGACATGTGTGTCAGAAGAAAAATCTAAAGCTTAAATGTGTTAGCCTGGAAACATTTGATTACAGGAAATATGTATCAGAATTTCTGACAATAATGCTGAATGTATTAAAATTCACGTTACACTCTCTGTAAATTTTAAGTATAACAGATCATAGTGAATAATGAACTCAACAGCAGCATGACATATGATGTGCTATCTGATTTAAATATGTAATTCTAAGTCATTTCTCACGTTACATTAGAAGGATACATATTTAGCATTAAGTTTAATAAAAAAGTATATGAACACACAAGAGCTTTATATTAAACCAATGGACTCTTATTCTTATCATAATCCTTATCCCCATTATCATTGTCCTCCTCCTCCTCTATAACATTGTTAAGTAATGACCAATAATTATAATGAATCACATACCCACTTCTAACAGAGCATCTCTAAGTCGTTCTGCTTTTAATATCCCTGTTTTTTCCTTAGTGTGGTTTTTGAACGATGTTTGCCAATATTTCAGGCTGCACATCAAATCCTTGAAGTCACTAAACTTTAGTCGACCACTTCCAGAGTTCTGAGGTGTGTTAAGGAACTGCATAAGGTATGTCAGCTGAAATTTGTCCATACTAAAGAATGACACAACTTAAATCTGTGCTGATAGTAAAACAGCAGAAAGCTGTGAAGTCTCTTCCTGTAATCTTTCATTTCATTGATATAATTCATAACATCAGTGAGCAGAGGAATATCCTACATGAAATAAGAAAACAGAAGGCTAATTGGATTGGTCATGTTTTACGCAGAAACTGCCTTCTAANATAAATCTGTGCTGATAGTAAATCAGCAGAAAGCTGTGAAGTCACTTCCTGTAATCTTTCATTTCATTAATATAATTCATAACACATATATATTTTGACACTTATATTCAAGATCATTGCCACACCTGAAAAAGTGAAAGGTAGAGTTGATGATGGATGATTGATGATGATGATGATGATGATGGTGATGGTGTCACAGATTCATTTGCACCAGCAAAAGTATCCAGGCATAGAAGTTTTATTGTGTTCAAAGCAGCCTATGAACGATAACTTGTTTCATCAAACTGTCTTACAAATTTTCTGTTAATAAGGATACATCCAACGTGAGGACCACTTGCCGACACACCTCCATACAGGCACAACTCTTTATATAATCTGGAAGTCAGTAAGAACAGGAACATCAATGTCTAGAAGTCAACATAGTTTCCAGGAAAATTTAAAATGAATTTCACTCTTTGCTATATCTGGCCGACCATATGAGATATGAGTTTTCACAACACATACTGACTTTTGGGACATAATGCCCTGTAATATGGCAAATGGGCGCCAATGTTTTGGAAGACCATGCTGCCTCCATCTTCAAAAGGCACCAGTGTTTTTGAGAAATATGTGCTATCCATCTTCAGGCTACCCTGAAGAACGAGGCAGCAAGTTCCAATCAAAATTCTGGTACCTACCCACGTCCTATGAGTTCAGTTAATATATATACTTTTTGATTATTATATCTTGTTAGATGTAAGAAAGGATAAGTATTTCTACATTGTATCACCAATGACATAACTTCCCTAACAATGTAAAATCTAACATCTGAAGCCATAAGGGTGACTGAAAATAAAATCTTTTCAAAATGTCAGCCATGTCAAATGGTTAAAAATGACAGAGTTTCATCTTCTGATGATGGGGCCAGAGATGATCCCTTCAATCATTTTAGACCAACTGACACAGCTGACAGCCCGAGGATATTTTATTAATTTTAGTATGTGTGAAAGATTCAGATGTTAGATGTACAATGTTATGGAAGTCGTGTTGTTGGTGGTACAGCGTAGAAACCATTGCCTCAAAGATTTTATTAGTTTCTTAGTAATTCTGACCATTTTGTACCTTTAATTTAAATTCAGTTTCAAGTTTAAATAGGGTTAGCTACTTCATCTCATACAGTCATCAGTAAGTACTGTGCAACAATACTGAATTTATAAGGACTGAAAATAAATGGTCCACTAGGTTTTATTGTTTTTCAGTTACAGCAAAAATACAGTAATGGGCCTGCTGACCTCAGGGTTTGATATATTACATGGGTCCTAAATACATTCTGTTTACTGAATTTTGTTAAACAAAGAGAGAGACTAGTGTATGTATACTAGTAAGGTCTTAATTAAAAAGATATAAAGGCCTGCTTTTGGTTGATACTTCATAATACTTGCCATTTGGTAAACAAGCATCCAGTAATTCTTGCAGCTCAAAGGCATTTACTGTTCTGTGCTCATCAGCCAGTTGCAAGAAAACAGCTTCATACTGGCTAAAACTCTTCCCATCCAAAGTGGCTGGTGCCTGTAGGAAAGAAAAAAGTGTTACTTGATTGTGCAGGAACAGAATTTGGTGGAACTTCCATTTAACACATTCCTTTAGGGAATAAGTTTGGAGTTTCAAAGAAGATGAAATACAGGAGGCTAGTTTAGGCTACAAAATTCATATAAATTATTACCACATTATAACCGCATTAGTTTAGTTCTCATGAATTTCATTTTGAAGATAATTCTCTGTAGTTGTATTCAAAGTTCTGTATACAATAGTAATTAGATATATACATCTTGAAGAGCATGTACCATGTCTGCCATTGTGTAAATTATATTCTCCTTCCCCTTCAGAGTCCACCTAACAATCATTCAGCAAATTTAAACTGAATATTAATGAAGTAGGCAAGGTATACTGCTTCTTACACACTGGTAATTATTTGTTTGTAGGTTCTTCTGGGTACAGAACAAAGTCAGAATGCTAAAAATTACTAGGAAATATAGTAAAGTTCAAACTTATGGTTATTAGCTTATATTTTTACTTCTAATTCTCTAATAATTGTAGTAATTTAGTTAAAATTAATGTTGGCTGATGCAAAACAAATGCATGCTTGAAAGAAAACTATAACTGAATTTCATAATGAGTCAGTGTTCTGGTGTAGAAACTTAAAATGAACAGAACATAATCTTCAGCCTACAAAGCCATATGGCAGAACACATATTTCTATGCTGTGAGCAGCAACAAAAGAGTTTAATGAGACATATGAAACTGGAAGATAACTTCAAATTAACAACCAGTTTCAAGTCTACAGTAATCAATCACTTTTTCTAAAGACCATTTACTTATGTGTTCTTGTTTCACCTCAGTCCATACCAAGTTTTCACCAACTAAAATAAATTAGAATATGAATATTTTATCATCATTCTTACAAACATTTGGGTTGCTAAATTATCCAGTTTTACCAAGTAACCAATTTAATTACCATGTTTGTGTTTTCAAGCTCTTTATTACGAGGGTCATACTGAAAGTCATGAGCAACAATTTTTTGTGAAGTNTCCAATTTAATTACCATGTTTGTGTTTTCAAGTCATGAGCAACAATTTTTTGTGAAGTAACATGCTTTCTTATTGACAAACCAAATACACCATCTCAATCTACAAACCTTTTTTTATTTTTCCACATAATCGCCACTTGTTTGTACACATTTCTCCCAGCGTTCTGGGAGTTTGAAAATTCCCCTTCTGTAAAATTCTGTTCCAGCCATCTGAAGGCACTGACGCACTACTTTCTGAATTGCCTCCCTTGTCTCAAATTGTCCACGCAGCTGATCCTTCACAAATCCGAAAAGATGGTAGTCGGAGGGTGCCAGATCAGGGCTATAGGAGGGGTGTGGAAGAACTTCCCACCCCATCTTTACAATTGCTTCCAATGTGAGGCGAGTGGCATGAGGGCAAGTGTTGTCATGCAGGATAATGATGTTTCGTCCCGGACTTTTATCGCGCAATGCACGACGGAGCTTGTTCAGCGTCTGGACATAACGAGCAGCATTGATGGTTTGCCCAGGTTCCAGGAATTCGGCCAGAATAACCCCTCTGCATTCCAGAAGACTGTGCCCATCACCTTTGCAGCTGATGCCACTGTCTTTGCTTTCTTTTTTGATGGAGAATGCAAATGGTGCCATTCCATACTCTGCAATTTCGTTTCAGGCTCGAAATGGTGAAACCAGCTTTCGTCACCTGTCACAATACAGAGCAAACAATCATCACCTTCGTGTCGATATCTCTGCAGCAGTTCTGAGGTGATGGCTTTTCGCTGACCTTTGTGGTCTTTGGTCAATAACTGCGGGACCCAACGAGCACAAACTTTCCTATAGCCCAAGCTTTCAATCATCTCCTGTACTACACTGTGCCCTACTCCAAGTTTTTTGGCTGTTGTGTCCACAGTCACATGCCTGTCATCTTGAATGATCTCATCCACTCTTTCCTTGTTGTGTTCAGTTGAGACTGTCCAAGGACGACCACTCCGAGGCTCATCTTCGATGCTGGTGTTCCCATCTTTAAAATGTTTCATCCATCTTCGAACACTGCTCGCACCCATGCACACACTTCCATAAGCACGCTGAAGTCTGGTGAATTTCTGCAGCAGGGATTTCCTCTTTCACAAGAAATTCGATGACAGCACGCTGGCGAAATGACACATCGTTGTCGGCCATTTTGTTAGACGTGATACTGGTCATGTGATTGACATCACAAGACACTCAGGGTTAACACAGTAGCTGGTTCCACCTACCACCGTACTCTCTTTTCGTCTGCTGTTCCCAGGTTGCATGCAAAAAAAGTTGCTCATGACTTTCGGTACGACCTACGTATTTGATATGCATACTTATATACCATTACAAAACTTCCACTCTGTTAGTCAAGTTCATTTCCCAGTATTAATCTTTTGCAGTGTCATTTAATTTTATTATCCTGATGTTATCAGATTACTTAACTTAAATGTCATTTAAATACCATGTTTAATTTAGTAGGAGGTATTCGGTTTTTATTACATTCTGCTATGTTAGGAATGGAAATTAAATCTGGTTAAGCAAAAAATAATTACTGAAACTGTGAAATGAAAATTACATATTCTTTCATTCAATAGATACAAAATGATTTTGTTAATACAGCATCACAAACTTTCAAGCATGCAGATCCGCTACCTAAACCATGGTTCTTATACTGCTGAGAACTCCAAAAACAATGCAATATGGTTTCACTTTAGTTAACCTTTCAGACCAAATATTAATCTTTGTTAACCATATGTATGTGTCTGATTAAATGAAAAGTAACTTAATATGTAGGTATCACACAGTACATGGGTCAAGTTTAAATAATAAAACAACGAAACAACCTATGAACTCCATATTTAGGACTGACTGATCCAAAAATTTGCATTATGAGAGAGCAGAAGAGAAGAGGAAGAGGTTGAGGAGGAAGAAGAGGAATAATAGGATAAGAAAGAAGAAGTAGAGAGATTATAATGGTGGTGAGGTTGGTGGTAATGGTGCTGATGATGATTTCATTACAGTTCAATAGCTATTAAAAGCACAATTTGTGTATATTACATTCTTTTCTGCAAGCTCTGAACTACGAGAATAATGAAACACTAAAGGAAGACATCACTGAAGCAATGCAATGTGTACAAATGCCTGTCCCCTGACTAGCATCTTACATATATGGAACACATAGCTTTTTTGTTATGGAAATAAACTAATAATCTTCACTTCAGAGGAAGAGAATATAACGGAGTATGTGAAAAAAAAATCCTTTTAAATTGTTGATATATACCTTGATGATGGCTGACTTTATTAACGATGGCTGCATGTCAAGTAATCTGCAACAAAAATTAAAAAAACTGAAACACAGTCATTAATATAAGAAACAGAGATATTTCATCATATTTTTGTATCATAATAAAAATTGTTGGAAGGCGTTCTTAAAAATGAATGAATGTATGAGGGGTAGGCCTCCTCGGACCTTGCACTGCGACCTACAGTGGCTGCCTAATATAATGAGGATCAAGATGTGCTGTTGAATCATCATCCAGTTATTCATTTCTGTGATTAAGGTACTTGAATGTGATTCTCTATCAGTTTTTTGCAGGTATAAAATTCCCTTGTCTCTACTGTTAATTAATGAACTCCACATTCCTTGAGAAGCTGATAATTGGTCAGCTGGTCAAGAAATTCCTCAACGTTTGCAGAAACGAAATGTTATTACTATGATCACAAGAATTCATTACTGCACCCTATTCTGAGTCAGTTAAATTCAGCTCAGATGGATTCGTTTTAATATTAGCTTCCCATATATATACGAATCTCTCAAGCAGCTTCTTTACTTCAGATTTAATGACTAAAATTTTGTATATATTCTTCATTTCCCATATGTGCTATATGTGTCACCAGTCTCATTTTCCTCAATATGATCGATATTAAGTTAAAGGAAAAATATTTTTTTTGTGAAACTGCATTAAAAATATCCATGAATTTCTAATATACACAATGTGTGATGTCAGCCTCTCTCTGCTTAGAGCAGTCGTGCCAAAACTGCATGATTTCATGAATCCGTATTCTGAGGAATGAGTACACGTAAATCACCATTAAAAATTGATCATATTTTACTGAATTTCCCCCTTATTGCTAAATAGTTAGGCAGTGTTTCACAGACAAGTTCTTTTCTGAAAGAATGGTAATATATGTATGAGGGGCAGTCAAATGAAAATGGGTCAGAAGCCAGAACATATTAAAGAATATTTCTTACCTAAAAAGTAATCTCCAAAACTGTTAATACATTTATCCCACTGGGAGATAAGATGGTCAATCCCATCCTTGAAAAAGCTTGTGGGCAGTCTACGGAACCACATCTTTACCCAGCCACACACGTCTTCGTCCGATGCGAACCAATGTCCATGGATGTCTCTCTTCAGGTCTCCAAAAATGTGAAAATCTCATGGGGAGAAATCTTGGCTGTAGGGGGGATGTTGAAGCACTTCCCAACCAAATCTCTGTAGTGTATTCCTCACAGAGTTGGCAGCGTGGGGGCGCACATTATCATGAAGAAGGGTAATGCAGTTCGATAGCATTCCAGGGCGTTTTGACTTTATGGCACGTCTTGGTTTCTGCAAAGTGTCTTCATAGCGCTGTGCACTGATTGTGGCCCCATGCTCGAGAAATTCTACAAGCAGAGGGCCCTTGCAGTCGAAGAAGGAAGTCATCACTTTACTGGAACTTGTGTGTATGGCTTTAGATTTCTTTGGTGGGGGAGAATTCACGTTTTTCCACTGTTGGCTCTGCCATTTGCTCTCGGGTTCAAAATGGTGGCACTAAGTTTTGTTCCCAGTGGCAATACAGGACAGAAAAGCATACTCTTCCTCATGGTATCGTTGCAAGTGATCCAGTGATGCAGCCATTCTCTGAGTCTTCTGTTCCTCCATGAGTTGATGTGGAACCCACTGCGCGCAGATTTTGCAGTACAGCAGGTGTTTTGTCACGATGGCGTGTATGGAACCGTTACTTATTCCCATCAAAAGACTAATTTATTCTACAGTGATCTGTCGGTTTGCCCGGATATGAACATCCAACGCATCAATAACATCAGGAGTGATGACATGATGAGCCTGTCCTGGCCGAGCATCATCTTACAGTGACACACATCCCTCTCGGAACCTCTTATGCCACGCCAGCACATACGAATGTGATATGCTGTGTTCGCCGTAAACAACAGACATGCGATGATGAATTTCTCATCCTCCTACTCCTTCAGCAGTCAAAAAGCGTAGTACACTACTTCGCTGTGCTTCTTTACCTGCCTCCATTACTGATGTTGGATGACCACACGTAGCGCTAACCTTACTTCCAGCACAATAAACAAATGACTAGTGTGCAAGGGCATTGAGCCGATCTCTTCGGCTCATTGGATGTGGTGCCCTCTCTGAGCGACGGTGGCCTAGGCTCCTACCATTTGTTTTCCTACATCCCTTACCACTTCTCCTTATTCCGTGGCGCATCTTACGTCACCACCCTCTGT
>NW_019738888.1:397638-409699 GCF_002891405.2 Cryptotermes secundus
GCTTCTTTACCTGCCTCCATTACTGATGTTGGATGATGACATGTAGCGCTAACCTTACTTCCAGCACAATAAACAAACGACTAGTGTGCAAGGGCATGTTGTCACTGTGCTTTCCCGAGTCCCCACCAGATATTCGTACCATAAGCAAATTCCAGTGTTACCAACATGCACGCCATGCGAGTTATGCGTGGTGAACCATTTTCATTTGACTGTCCCTTATACATCCCAACTATAAGATGCTATACAAACTGACTTGATTTCAAAACAAGGAATGTAATATTTACACTTCTTGCTAGAAATGTTTGCCTAAAATACAGGATATTATACACTTATTCATCTAGAAGGAACTCTATTGCATACACATTTTTTGAGAGAGATAGTGAGTATTAGGAAAAGCACAGAACATGGGTAGAAGAGGGAGTTTTTGTAATGTGATTGTACTGCACAGGCAAACAGTCACGAAAGAGCTGAATGGAAAGGCATTAACATGTGCTGCGTGGTACCTTTACCTCATGTGATAACCATTGCAATGATTCCTGCATAGCATTGATAGTCATGCTGGCACCCTTATGGTGTATCAGACTTCTGTGTCCTCAAACTGTGTGTACTAACATAAATTACACTCTGATGCTGGAATTCTTAAAAACTGTGAGACTTGGAAATTTATTCTGTATACTTTTTTATTCTTTTTTATATTCAAAGAGATTTGCAAGACAGAGTTTTGGATTCACTGTCTTACAAGTAATAACAGTTTTCGCCTTGCTTTGAAAGTCATGTAAATTCTAATACATATTTGCTAGCTCAAAATGTTTCAGAGAAAAATTGATGTCAATAAAGAAATATCATTTATGTTTATTAATTTCCACTAAATTCATTGTTAATAATTATTAAATTAATAAATTAGTACAGATGTTATTTCTTTTAAGTAAGGAGGTGACAACATGTACACGTATTTCAAAAGTACTCAGTTTGAACTCTCTACTATGCTCCGTGAGATTTTAAGATAACAGTTAATTTATGGATCTTCATTTCTTCATGTGAGATTAAATCTATGATCTCAGGCTGATGGTGAGATTAGAGAGACCTGTTTTAAAATGAGGTTCCATATTGGTCACCTACTTAACTTGCAATCTTTACTGTACCTGAACAGCCAGCATTATCTTAATGTATATTTCAGTTGTGTTGTCCAGTTTACTTTTAAATGTTAGACAGCTGAAGCGAGGCAGCATAACTCATTTGAGAAGACAGAAAGAAAAGTACTCTATTCTTATATTGTTCAGAGCCTGGATTTAGTATTTTACCAGTTTCAGGTGAACTCACTTAAGTTTGAGAGGTTTGCTGGAATATACGCGCAGTGTAAAACTGGATTCCTGTCCTGGTTCAAATGTCGTTGGAAGAATCAGGTATCCTCCTTGTTCCAGTTGGCACCTATGACTCACCTGTAAAAAATATGGCCAGACCATTTCATACTGCATAACAGTTTCAGAATATGTTATAACATTATTGGAGGTTTCTGCAGAATTAAACTGCATCAACTACCATGAATTATAAAGCATAGTGGCAAAATGGGTTCTGGTGGTGTTAGATCCAGCCAAACTTTAAGAAAATCTGTCAACTGGTCCAATAGTTATTATGAGGGACAGACACATATATGATGGATGGACAGATAACCAGTATCATTACACTGAAGACCATATTTATGAAATTAGAAATGTAGGTTAAAAGGATGCTGTAGTATCTGTTCCTCTGCTGGGTCTGTTTCATTATTTCATTTCCTCCCAGGTCTTGCAAAGGTTTCCCCTAAAAATTCCAATACTGGTTGTTATTCCCTATTTAATCTACATGTTTAACCTTTCATAAGTTCCTTCAAATAACTACTCTAATAACAGTGAGCAGAAGATATAGATTATAAAGAATCTTGGTATAAAATCACTCTTCAGATTCTGTACTTGCAACTTTCAAATGAGGTAACAGTAAAGTTATCCTTGTGACTGTGCATTAAGATGGAAAGGGGAGAAGAAGCAGCTCCACACATTCTTAACTTCATCTCTAGATGCATATGAGCGGTCAGCTTCACACCCCAGTTACTATACTCTTCAGTACATATTGGATAGGAGGGTAGTAGTAAGTAGACAGCAGTCCTAGTCTGGGTAGGATGGTGAAGATAAAAATTCCTACCCCTACCAAGAACTGAAAGCCAACCACTGAACCTAAAGCCAGTCACTATACTGACAGCTAACCCTGATCCTCACACTAGTAAAATGGATTTTTACATATCTGAAGACCTATCATACAGAAATCATTAGTGATCTATAATTTGTTTTTAGCTGGGCAGGTACTCACCTGTCTGCTATTTGTATACTGGGAGTTAACAAGAGACTTGTTCTTCTTGAAGAATTGTTTTCCTATTGTTTCAGAGTTGTTCTTTGGCAAAGAATACGCTGTGAAGCCTATGACCTGTGAACATGAAATGCGATATCTTACTAACTTATTTGTCATGTCCCATTTTCAACTGACAACAGAGCATTAAATTTCCTTATTTCCCCCAAAATCATGTTATTTCTTTTTCTGCTATTATGTGGAAGAACACTGGAATGTCAGTCAATGACAGAGTGTTAAAGAAAACTCAAGGACGTGCATGGGTATAACTTAAATGAACAATGATCATACAGCCTCCTCATATGGAGGAAATTCTCACGAACTACAGAAAAAACAGGTTCA
The DNA here is from genome assembly GCF_002891405.2 of Cryptotermes secundus. Lineage (NCBI taxonomy): Eukaryota > Metazoa > Arthropoda > Insecta > Blattodea > Kalotermitidae > Cryptotermes > Cryptotermes secundus. The sequence goes on from NW_019738888.1 coordinate 400,360, forward strand.
TTGCTGGAGATAAAATTCATAGTATCCAAAATTGATGTGTTTCAAAGAAGGAATTCCTTCAGGGGCAGCCCGCATATAGGCACTGCAGAACTGCAGCACCCCCAATTTCCACATGATATTATCGATAACATTTATATAATGAGTCCTCTTTTCTTTAATTCTTTCTTTATACTTGTACAATACAGTATATAATCCTTAAGTTTAATGTCAGTAGCCAAATCTTTATATGGAACTGTGCGCTTCTGGAGCAGCACCCCCACTAATTTTAGCTACGAGCCGCCACTGAATTCCTTACAACAAAAACTTGACAATTGGAATGAATGTTCTAATTATGTATACTACAGATTTTACTGAGATTCGAAAGGTCTGCACCTGTGGATTGATATGATGATGTAAGAATATTCCCCAGACATGTACTGTCTGTAGTTGCAGCTATGTATACAACATTTTGCGGGCTGTATCTGTCACTGTGTGTCTTCTTAAAAAATAAGGATGGATGGGAAATACCTACTCAGACTAGCCCCTTTAAATGACAGCACTTGTTTCTGCTGCAGTATGCTCTAAGAAACTTGCTGTGTGATCTCCTTTACCTTAGGTTCCATAATGCTGTGTTGGTTCAGTGAAACAATCACTTCTTCCATTTCGCTCAGGATTAGATGAAGTTGAGGGTTGATGTGAAATGTGTCTGTAATAACAATATTCTTCATTAACAACAGCCGATACTAAAATATTAAACCATCAGACACCATGGTTGAGTGGTCAACATTCCTGCTTCATATTGAAGGAGTTCCAGGTGCAGATCTTGACCCACAGACCTGATACAATGACTAAGATTTCTAATGGTTTTCCCAAGCATATGAGGCAGAGATATCATGCAGTTCTTATGCTAATATCTATCTGTAATGCCTTGATTAGTCAATATTTTAAGGTTGTTCTGTCTTCTTTATTTCCAAAGTAAATTGACAAAAATTTAAATTATATGGATAACTCCTTCTCTTTTCATTATCATCACTACAGCTTATTCCTATGCAATATATATTCTAAGCCAATGAATGTTCTCAAAACATCGCAAAATTTTATGAAAATTCAGCCTGTTGTACCACACTTTGTATCATCAAGAAGCAACACTGGAGAAGATGCAGTCCCTGCCTAAGACCAAGCAAGTCTTAAACTATCTGATCACCAGACCATCTTTTTATTGATATATAGGTAAACATTTCAGTTATTTAGAAATTTGTTCAATTTAGATTCCCATGGTAGATTTACTTGTGGTCTTGGTAGGGCTGAAAGCTGCAACCTTAAAACTAAAGTAACTGTCACTTGAATTTATGATGAAGGCAGTCACATCCACTGGTTGTTTAATGTTACTCTGAGTTAATAACCTGGATTATTTCTGCATCCTCCAGCCGAGACACCTCGTTGCCATGCTCCCTGGTAGAGACGCATCTGCCAAGTGCTTTTATGATGCAGCGATGGCTCATCACGACTTGTGTCACTGTCAAGATGAACAACCTCAAGATGTGTGAATGTCTTCACAAAGTCCGAGTAAGAGATCCTGCAACAAACAGTGTCACCCATGAATAATTATTACAGTTGAGGTAACTTCAAACAAATTAAACAGTACCTACATTTGTACAGTAAATGTTATTTAAGATGAAAAGTGCTAAGGTCTGGGTTGTAATGCCATGTAGCCAAATAGGAATCTACCAGTGTGCTGGAGGAAAGTACAGCCTATGTCTTCAGGGGCAAAAATTGAGTCAAGCAAGAAACAGGCAGGAAGCAGTGCTGCTCCAGTTGCAGTCTGCTTCTGATGGTTATGTAAACAAGAACTGGCACTAGATTTCACTTTTTCCATTCTTGTAAACTAATTTCAAACTTTTTGTCACAGTTAAATTAGGAAATTGCAGTACTGTGAACAACTTTCATGAAGATCTGTAGCAGCCAATATTTAGCACCCACAGCAGTGATTATAATTTCCCTCCTGATTTCCTGATCTGCTAGACAAAACACAGATGGGTGGCTCCCTTTTCAACAAGTGTCACTTATGCTTGTCTTACAGTTAGATTGATGGAATATAAGATGGGGGAACATTGTGCCAAAGCAAGAAAGGGTATGTATTGAATGACATGTATTTTGACATTTTGATAACAAAATGTGGAAACATATGAAATATTCATTTATCCGTTCTCTAAGATGTATAATATCCAACTATATATATCCCAAAGTCTCTGTTTACACACAAAATGAGTAAATATGTATATTGTGATGTATTGCGCTATGGAGGACATCCCCTCCCCCACCAGCGGCGACGTAACAACATCGGGTGCTGTCGCTGCTACGGTAACAGGCCAGTCAACAGTCCGCTCCCTCCACCGCGGTGACATAGCAGGGGATGCCACGGTTGCTATGCAGCAGTAAACAACTCTCAACAGCGTTGCCCAGCAACAGCTGTAAACACGGAGACTAGGCAACAAGGAAGCGAGTCGTTTTCCCGTTGTCTGGCTGAGGGTTTATAAGAGAACCACACTGTCTAAGGAGACAGTTAAAATGTAGCAGCCGCCAAAGACAGTTGACATATAGCAGCAGTCATGGGAAGAAGACCCAAACACGTGGTTAGAAGATCTTATGTGATAGTGTGCAATAACTGAGAAGTCAGCAAGTGAAGACTTATTGTGTGACTTCAAGATTATGTGCTGTAGTACAGTTATATTCAGAGTGTGGAATTAAGAGAGACTTGTATAGCTCCCGAGTTATAAATACGTGAAGACTACTGAAGACAGAGTGACTAGATTATTGTGTAGGGTTTATAAATTGGGTAAACCCACAACTGTGTTATAGTTAATTGTAGTTACGATTTGTAGGTTGTTAAATAAACCAATTAACAATCTGAACGGCGTCTTCAGTGGCAAAACACGTTACAATATTTATATAATGTAAAAAATCTATATATGAAAATTAACACAGTAACTTTAATACTACATTGTTTTGCAAGAGCTTAGCTGCTAAAAGAGAAATGCCAGAAACGCATTTCCTACTTCCATCTAGTGCCAGCATCAAGAATGGAAAAGCCACATCTCTGCTCCACTATATTACTTCATGGCATGGTGATTAGGTAATTAAACACAGGCTCAACTTCAGCTTTTTACCTTTTATTACCAATTGTAAGATATTTACAGGTGTAAGTGTGGAGTGACTTTTAATGGCATAAATTTCATATCAAATTTTATCAAATTTCGTCCAGCAATTCTAGACATGAAAAATACAGATAGACAGGCATAACCATCCTTATATGCATTGTTTTCATGTACATTGCGCAAAGGAGACATAAAATTTAGAGTCATCTTCATAGGTACCAAAATAATGTGATGTATAGACAGAAAATATTTACATCTCAAATGCTTCTATTAAAAGAAATAAAGAACTGTGTGAAAGCATCACTATAGAAATATGAGTTTTAATGCGTACCAAAATTCACCATCTCCCATATGCCTCACAGCCAGTCGTTCCTTCTCCTGTGGTGGCACCTCATCCCAATCCAATGAATCTCGAGCCCAGGCCCCTACATATTCTCCACCAGGACCCATTGGATTCCTTAACTTGACAAGTTGTACAGGATCACCACCAAATGTCTCCACCTGCAAATATTAACACCCTAATGCACAAGAAGATATTGTTACTGGAGAGATAAAATTACTGTAGAGTTAAATGCCAGTTGAAAATTAACACTACATGTTAAACATGCATTCTACAGAATGCCTATGTAAAAAGCAAAACACTTTATGTGTAAAAAACGTGATGTTAAGATGTAATATATATTTCAGAACACTGTAAGATGATTATGTAATGTCCTGAACAATACTCTTAGTACACAATAATTGAAGAATACATTTTTAAACTTGTCGTGGAAACTCAAGAATATGATACAAATTCTAGCTCTACAGTAAATCTGAGTATGCAGTTTAAATAGCAGAAACAACTCATAGAATTATTAATTTTATTTAATTACCAAAGGTCATTGGTCTACTCGGTAAATACAGTATTCTTGCAAATTTATAGCTTCCTACATTACAATTTAAACTATAACTGTAATTCAGAAAAACCCAAAGAATCTTTCCATGAGATGGAAAAATGTTACAGTACAGCAGACCACTGAGATTCATCAGAAAAGCAAAATGTTGAATAAATTAACATTTGTAAGATTTGAGGCTTTCACGGCGGTGACTATGAAGAAAGCAGTCTTCTGGGATTTGGCANATTTTCTTTTACCATTCAGACATAGACAGTAGCTGGCAGATAGAGTAAAAGAATGGATATTCACATACAACAGTACTACATATAAGACAGCTACTTATTATGAAAGTTCAGTCACAAAGCACCTTGAACCTGACATCAGCATGAACTTCGAAAGCATTCCCACGGCCAGTGCCAATTATCTTACAGTCTTCACATGTGTTATTTTATTAATACATGACCACCAGTTGCTCGGCATCATGTAAAGGCACGCCCCCAATTTTTCTTCAATTGCAGCATGCTGTACCAAACGTGTTGTGCCAAATGGAACAACTCCCGCTCCCATCTGAAAGTCATGGGCAGGCAGACTGATATAAAAATGGTTTCTGTGTTAGGATTTTGAACCATTCTAGCCACCCATCCATTTCCACAATCCCAGTGTTTGAGTGGTCAAAGACATTTCATGCCTCAGACTGCGTGGCCAGTGTGATCGGTGTTTGAAGCATTTAGCTCACCTAAATAGTATTTAAACATTAAATTCCTAGCTTAATGAAGACACACTGAATTTCCACTATAAAGACTAATTGGTTAACACAAATTATGCAAATTATTGCTGTTTCTTCTGAGAATTATTTGAAAAATATAAATGCATTATCAGCAAATGTATTGTATTTTAATGTTAAATCAAGTGATACAAATAATAACTACTGTGCCTTAAAGGGATAAAAAGAATAAAACATGTACAACTGTGAGGAATTTTCAGAAAGTATTGGGGCTGAATTAATATCTCAAATAAATCGTCTAGGGCGAGGACCTCACTGGGATGCACATGTTACGCTCATGTTCCTCTGCAAGTGCAGTCGTGTTAACAGATCATGCCATTGCTCTGTCTTTCGCGCTCAGCCTTATATATCATTTTTCGTTTCACATGTAGATATAACAGTTTCCAAGTATAATTAAAATTATCAAGTCAAGGAGGATGAGGTGGGGAAGGCATGTAGCACGAATAGGGGAGACGAATGCATATAGGATATTGGTGGGAAAGTCAGAAAGAAAGAGACCACTGGGATTACGAAAGCATAGGTGGATGGACAATATTAAAATGGATCTTAGAGAGATAGGATAGGATATGGATTGGATTGATCTGGCTCAGGATAGGGGGCTCAGTGGGGGGCTCTTGTGAACACGGTAATGAACCTTCGGGTTCCATAAAATGGTAGGAAATTTTTGAGTAGCTGCAGATTTGGCGGCTCCTCGAGAAGGGCTCAGCTCCATGAGAAAGTAAGTAAGTCGATATAACAATATCAGAGAAGCGTAACAACGCATGCGCATTAATTCAGCGACGAGGTCGGAAAGATGGCGACCGAGATTTATTAAATTATGCAAGTAAAATCTGAAAATGCAACAGTGAGAAGAGCATGGGTTTCTGTTTTCTTTTATTACTTTAAAGACAGGACAATACGTGTAGGAAGGGACGATCGTCGTGGACGTTCCTCAACCTGTAGAAATAATGAATCGGAAGATCAAGTTAGTGATGTAGCGGGAAATGCTAAGATGGGCTGTTCGTAATGTGAACGAAGTGCCATTTTCTTTTGAATCACGTTGGGTCATTTTAATCCAAAATCTAAGAATGAGATATGTCTTAGCCAAGTTCGTTCCACTCCTGTTCATAGAAAAGAATCAGATAACCTTGCACAACAACAAAATTAATGTGTCTCGATATTTATGAACTAGACTGTTTTAGACTAAATCGGGCACGCTCATAACAAAGAAGGGCAATAAAACCGCCGTTACACGCAGTTTTTCTGTTACCCTCTGCTTTTTTCTCATTCAAGACATATGAACGTACATATAAATTATTAAGCAATTTTAATTGATGTAGTTATTTGAATGATAATAACATTTTCTGCACCAATAAATCGGCTATTTTACTAATTTCTGTCGACAAAAATTGTAAGATCTCCGAATATATGTGACATTTTGGCTCAGAATTAAAAAGAAAATACTGTGATGCAACGAACTTTTTTTTTTCATATTTGGAATCAGCATATCCGAAGAATTATTCCAATAAATTAATTTTCTATGTGTAACAAAACTTTGTTGACTAGAGGATATGGTAAAGGGTACAAAGTGTGAAGCTTTTTATTTCGTAATGTTGTCCATCCTTCTGTCCCCTTACCGTAGAGGAATCGTGTTAAAAAGTATCACAAATGGCATGAAAAAATTACTGGTACAGAATCTAATCTCGACACTTAAGGGTTGAAGAGGTGAAATGAGGGATAATGGGACCGTCAAGGGGAGAAGATACGGAGACAGTCTTGCCTATTACGTATAGCATCAGTTCGGAACATACCGGCCACTGGAGTACTGAACTGAAATAAAAAGAATTCTGTTTTGGCTCAAGTAGTAGTTGCTGATCCATGCTGCCAAAGCGCCTTTAATGGATCTGAAGGATCCGACTTCCCGCATTGCTCACAACTCTCAAGAGCAGAGTGTCATACTGTAATCTGTTTAATACATGCAACTATACATACCCTTTCAACAGCATACAGCCGATAATTCGTTCCGATGTGGATCCCATTCGCCAGCTTCTCAAGCTGATTTCTAATCTGGAACAAAACAAAGGACTTTTTCCGTGATGTTTTATTAATTCGTTTACAAGGTTAGCTAGTTCTCGCGACTGTAACATTGTGTGTTCTGGCACAAGAGTACCCAGAGCTTTTCAGCACGATACAATAGACACCATTTGAAACCAACAGTCGCAGTATAAATGTTAGCAATCCTGCTTCGTATTTGAACAGTCCCAGATTTGAGTCTCGGGCCGGAAACCTTCATATTGACCTTGGTCCCTCTATGCAAATACTGCAATGACACCTTAAAACAGGCCACGACCATTTAATTCAATAAAATTTACAATTTATATTTTATTATCAACCATGAGAGCCAAGAAATATTTCGTTTTGCGTCAATCTTTTGATAAATGGGAGTTCAGTCTATTTTGTTCACAATGGGCCGCCAATTGACCCAAACTGTAGGCAGCTGAATCCAATCCACCATTTACTCCCTATTTATGAAAGATAATTTTAACCGTTTCTTCCGTTTAAGTCTCCTAAATAACTGCTTTTTTTCAGTTTCATCAACTGTAATTTTGTATGCAAGTCATGTATGCTACTTCCCCGACAATCATAACTTCCTTCACTTAGCTGTACTACTCGTCCAACATGTTAAGGGTCCAAATCATGAAATTGCTCTTCATAAAATTTTCGCTTTCGTTCTGTACCCGCCTATTTCTAGTCAGACTATTGCTGTCAGAATTGACACACTGACTGTATGGAGTAGTCCTGGTTGGAAACTGACAGTAGTCCAGAGAAAAATATGCTGGGGATAGGACATGTTTTATATTTGCAGACCTGTTAATAAGAACACCATAAATTTGCTTTGAACTTGTTAAGTTAATGAAGAAAGTCGTCTTCTGGGTTTAGGCACCGTGTATTCTTCGTTTTGGCCGACGTTTCGGAGGAACGTAGCGCCTCCATCTTCAGAGCAGTTGAATGGCTTNGTGATGAGTGACGTCATTTCGAGCAGCTTGCTGAGCATGCGCCCGCAGGTCGTGGGGTCCTGACGGATGCTGATGCTTTCGGTGATGCCTCCAGTGAGGTCCGCTAGGCCGTCCAGCAGGGTCCCATACTTCAGTGCTTCGTATGACCCGTGCAACCTGTGTATCAACATAAAGGCATTCACCCTACATTGTGGTTGGTCAGCGTAGCATTGCGCTTGCGCAGTTTGTCAGTTCAAATTGAGTTCTCACGAGGCTATTGATGCAGCGTTTAGATTTGTTTCTGCAGAACCTTGGATAACGCTTTAACATGAAAATATCATTATGGAAGAAAATAAATGTATTTATTATAAAGGGAAATGTCCAATCGACTGTAAAGTAATAATTTTAATTTCTGCTGTAGAACAAGCTCAGAATTTTTACCGACCAAAAGTGTCATTACTGGTAGTATTGGATCCTGTTTGTGGTGCTTGCTAATACAAACGGAGAGATTCCCGTCACACAAGCAGGTGTCTTTATTGATCAATTCACGACATGTTTCGGCACAGATGGGCCATCATCAGGTGATTCTTGAGGAATACACGAATGGTAACTAGCATTGTAGTTCGTATGTAGTCCATCACCATTCCTCAAGACCTGCCTGAAGGCCTCTCTTGGCCGAAATGTGTTACGAATTGACTGTTTCTGCGATGGTAACCCTCCATTTTTGTTCCGTATGATATTGGGCAAGAAGTAAATAATGAAATACATCGGTTGTCAAGGGAATATATCAGATGACACACAGAATATTAGGAGTTTCTTTTTAATTTCTTCGGGCGGGGTGAGACTGAGTCCACTTCTTACGTCGGTCATTGTTTGGCCTACTGTACATTCCTCGGGTGATGGTAAGTGTGGAGCAGTAGGTGGAATGAGAAATGGCAGGGAGGACCGAAATACGCGGGGGGAAAACCTGCCTCAGCACCACATTGTCCACCACAAAACCCACATTACCTGACCTGGGATCGAACCCGGGCCTCCGCGGTGGAAAGCCGGCGACTAACCGCCTCATCTACAGCATGATCACACTGAGAGGTAACTACGAAAGGAAATAAAGTTGAAATAGAAGCGATGGTAGCTGCCACCATCTTGTACGCAAGTGAACATTGATCGGTATAGCGGATTAAATGCAATTAAAGATGAAGATTGATTAATGGGCTTTCTTGAATTTCATCAATAGCTGATGTACTGACTCACTCTACTTCGGATTTTTCTCAGTACTTGTAGAATGCAAAGAATTTGATCAGCGATTTATCTATTACATCGAAACCCACAATGATGATCCCCAATAATTTCATCACCGTATTGACTTAAGCAGAAAACCCATACCGAAATTAATATTAAGTCGTAACAGGGGAGATCCTAGTCCATTGAGGAACAACAGCAACAACAAAGACATCTTCATTATTGCGGGGTTCAGCAAAATGGTGAAAACTGGTTTTTAGAACTAGGCAATCTTATACGGTCAAAATCAAACGAAAGAATAGATGGAAACTCAACAAACAGCTTTACTTCCCC
>NW_019738888.1:409704-412909 GCF_002891405.2 Cryptotermes secundus
CCACTTAACAAACCTCCCCCAGTACATCTCAGCCAAGAGTACGTTAGAAATCGAAGCAAAGAGAGGTAGACGCAGGAAAACATAAAAGTAAGGCTAATGAATGGAAGACGAGGCAAGTGGTGGATATAACTGGTCAGTCGTCACCGTCGTCACCATTCTGTTCTTCATTTGGAGCATATTCGGTTCCCGCGTAACAACGGCTACGAGAGAAATAGTCCAAAAACCATGCCGACGTTTTCAGCTTCCACAGTACAAGAGGACTGATCCAAATAATTGCCTTGCATTCTCTTGGTCTGAGGAAGGCATATGCCCCATATACAACTTCATTGCATGGTGTTTATAGGACTTAATAGTACTTGTGTATGATTAAATCTTTGTTAACAAAGAGTCATTATCAGGGCCCGGATTTTGATGACATGTCATCTTTTTGTCCGTGTATTCTACGCGATGCTCTTAAATATGTAAATCTCGGATATGAGCTGCTGGTTACAGAAATGTAAATTTTATGTGCATTTTTTTGTCATTTTTTGACATTTTTAGGTTTAAGGTCATTTTTTCATTTTTGGGGTAATTATTTGGCAAGTTTTTGGACTTTTAAGGGTATTTCTTGTAATTTTTAGCCGTTTCAGGGAACTTTTCTTCATATGTTTTCTGAAATGTGAATAATATGGAAGCGAAGTGTTCTTTCTCTTTCTCCTTTAGGTAATTTTTCTGGATTTTTTCGGTCATTTTTTAAATATTTTCAGGTCATCAAACTCCGGGCCCTGGTCATTATTCTACAGCGTAGAATGGATTGGGAAGATGATACTCAAGTATGCAAACGGTAAAAGATAAAGTTTTCCCTGTGCTTAACTAATTTGGCACTACTCCATGAAGGCGTATGGAAGAGTGGATGTATAGATCCAAGTTTTCTTGACCTCGGCACCAGCTGGAGATGAGTGGTCAGCTTCACGCCCAGGTCGCTTTACTCTCGGTGAAATAGCCCCCGCTACCCCCTGGATATGAGGCAAAAGTAAGGATTTGAAAGTAGGAGGCGTGACCTTTTTGTTGGGAGTATCCTGGAACTAACGTGGGGTGTCTGAGGAAGAATACGAACACAGCAAATATGTCGACCGAGATCCGAACAGGCTACAGCGTCACCGTGGTTCGGTAAGTAGGACTTACAGGTGCAGCAGGACGCAAACGCGAGATGTATATACATTAGATGGGCATGTAAGGGTCACGACACTATGGTATGTGAGCAAGAGAAACCACCAGAAAAGAAAGTTCGGTTAAGTACAGGCGGCGACAAAATGTTAGCTTCCGACATGGAAAGATGCGCATTAGTTACAGGATAAGGTTAGCAATGCTGCAAGCTGGAAGAAAGAGTAATGGACGCCACAGGCTCTAGGAGCAGAGCCATTTCAGATAAACCAAGACAACAATGTCATTGTGCAATATAAACATGTACGAAATAACACATTTTAATTAATTATCAAGATAAAGAGGCAACTAAGAATATAAAATATATACTAATAATATCGACCATAAGCTCGGTCATTATATCGACGGGATACGGGTTGGAGGCCGGGGTTCAATTCCCGGAAGGGGCAAGATTTTACTCTTTTCCATAGCGTCCAGACCAGCTCTTCCCCCGAGGGTAAAGCAGCCAGGACGCTCAGATGACCTTCATTTAGTGTCGACGTCAAGAAATGTGCAACTATACCTCCACTCCCCCCATATCTCTCCATGGCATAGTGCTTAGTTAATTAAACACAGGGTCTTCACCTTTTTACAATTTACTGATAGTATAAGACCGTCTCTGTGGTCTAGTGGTCAGAGTTCCTGGCTACAGATCCAGAGGTCTCTGGTTCGATTCCCGGGCTACCAGATGTTCTGAGAAGTAGTGCGCCTGGAACGGGTTCCACTCAACCTCGTGAAGATAATTGAGGAGCTAGTTCAAGGAAATCGCGGCTCCGGTCTAGAGAACCGAGATTAACTACCGTGGGGATCCGTTGTGCTTACCACGCGACACTCTCTATCCGCTGAAGTTGGCACTAACTTCACCGACAAGTGGCGGTCGCTCGGTCGGTATAGCTCGCTTGCGGACCACAGGACGCGGATGAAAGAATATTACATTCAAATACATGACATCTCTGCTGTACAGGTTTAAACCCGTCAAATATGAAGATTAAAATCAGAGATGAATAGATTCTCACCCTCGACAATAGAACATGAGAGGTCTATTATGCGAAGTATCAATACCACCCTCTCAACTGCTGTGTTCGGGATCAAATGCTGGAACAGTTTTCATGTTAAGATTAAATCATCACGAACCAAATCGAACCAACCAAATATACAGAATGAGGCAACTAAATTTCGCCAGAATACATTAGCAGCATTACAGTCTAGATGGACTGGAAGAACTAAATGTTGAGACCAAAAGACTGCTGTATAAGCTGACCAAGCAAAGAACACTCTTTATGTATACATTTTGATTTTATATTGTTAACTATATAATTTCTCAAGACAGATTATATTGCATGCAGTTAGTTCAACAAAGTGCCTAGTAAATGAACATAAAGAAAGCTGCAAGAATGAGTTAAAGTAAAGACTCTGTGCTTAATCAATTAAGCTCTATGGAATTAAGGCATATGTGGGAGCGGAGGTATAGTTCCACCATTCTTGACCTCGGCACTACATGTTGGATAATGGTCAGCTTCTCGACCCGACCGTTTTACCCTCAGGGAAAGCGACCCCGTTACCCACTGGATAGGATGCTGGGTGTGCCCTAGAGTCGGTCTCGGCTTTATGGCGTAGAGGAAAATCTCTTATCACTACCGGATATCGAACCCCGGCCATCCAGCCTGTAGCTGGTGGCTATACTGAGTTATCGCGGCTCAAACTGCGAGAAATGCTTGGCAAAATAGGCCTAAGTTCCTTTGTAACCAGCTCCTGCTATTTCTCTTCGGCCACGATGTTCTGACACTGCCAGACAAATTCGTAAAGATAACACAGGTCTGCAAAAATATTTTTTTTCAGCTGAATGGAATATTTTTGGTAAACTTTATGTTTTCTAGGATGCTGAATCCAAAAATTACCTCAATTTCCCCCTATCACGTACGGTTTTTTGGAAAATAATAGGGGTTTACAATAAAAAATCATAACAGTGATGAAAAAAATCACTAATTTTATTACACTGAACTAAACATATTATTTCTCATAA
>NW_019738888.1:412971-413778 GCF_002891405.2 Cryptotermes secundus
TATGCAGCCAACATGCGTTGTACATTGGTTTTGTAGAGAGGGTCTTTAGTGTTCCCCAAAAACTTGTGCACTACGTCTTTGAAGGAGTCCCATGCTTCTTTTTCCTTTTCTCCCATTTCCCTCTTTGGAGAAAAACTGAGTGAATTCTTTCTCTCGGTGCCTGTACCACGAGAATGATGTCCCAGGTGACAGCAAGTTTTTATTTTTTAGTCTTGACCCTAGCAATTCGGCTGCATCTTTGGAAAGGCCTAAATCTCTAACTAAGTCATTGAGCTCACTCTGAGAAAAAGGTTGGGGTCCCTCATCAACAGAAAAATCTGAGCTGGATTCATCCTGGGGTGGTAATATAGTTCTGTCCTCCGAATCACCCTGTATATCATCCAAACTGGAAGGTGGGAGGGGAACTGGTATTTCAGAGCTATGAGGCACTGCACGATTAGCTGAATTAAGGTTTGGGTAAGATATTTACTTTTTATTTTTTGTATTAAAGCCTTTCACATCTACCGAACACAAATAACAATCAGTCGTGTGGTTTTGCTGTTCACGCCACATCACAGGAATGCCAAAACAAAATGAGTTCTTCTTACCCTTAAACCACAAACGAAGATCTTCCTCGCACCTTCTGCACACCTTGTGAGGAGCCCAAGGTTTGTCTTGATCACCAAGTTTCAATTTGAAATAAGCAAAATACACTTTCTTCACAAAATCACTTATGTTTCTTTGTTGACTTTTAACTATGTATTCACCACAAATAAAACAAAAGTTGTCCGGAGAAATAACACAACCTCTTTGAGCCATAATACAGAG
>NW_019738888.1:414396-426601 GCF_002891405.2 Cryptotermes secundus
TTTCGCTACAAACAAAGTAAACGTGTTGGGACATGATCGCCTGAGCTCCTCAAGCCGCCAAACCCACCCTACCAACCCCTTCCACTGCCCCCCCCATCCAACCCATTTTCTATTTGTATTATTTTTTAGATTCACTCTTATAAATATTATTTTAAAGTAAGAAATAATTATTGGATACGGTTTTTAGAATCAACAATAGGATACAAGATTTCATGTTGAAGAGAAATTTCACGCAAAATTAAGCTAAAAATATGAGTTTTGCAAAAAAATTGACGTGATTGATTTTTTTACTATTATTTCCGGTTTTAGTGAGTAAAAATCTATGAGAAATAGTAAAAATATCCTATGCAGTTTTTTGGTTGCAGACCTGTGTAATGTGACATGTTTATCTGGGAGAGTAGGCCTAAACGCGATGTTTGCGTGGAACAGAACACAATTCAAGCCAGTCTTCCTTCTTCATGTTTTGTACGAATTCACGCCACAAAGGTATCCCAAGTCACGGTCCCCGTATTCAGGAAAAGAAGTTACGGAATTGATGAGAATCGTTCAGATGTGAAATTACTGGAGCGGGCGATCGACTAGTCACGTCGGGCCTTATGATGTTTCACCGCAGAGAGGTTAATTCACTGTACTCCTAAGACCACATTATGAGGCTGGCGGTCGCTCGGCTGCTTATGAAATTCTCCGCTCTTGTAAACCTGAAGGTACAATAACGTGTCCAAAAGAGCCCATTACTGGATTCTTTCCTAAAGCCAGTTTAATAACTGCTGCACTCTCACGCCGTATTTCTCTAAGATATAAATATTATCCTTCAGTTTTCATTCTTCTCTTAAAGCTTTCTGGAGAAGTTTATGAAGTATCACCTCCCCGGTGCAACCAGGAGGTGCCCAGCTCCAATTTACTTCTCTGACTGAGAATGTTCTTGGTATTCCTCAACGCTTCTAGTCAAATTCCGGGGAAGTACCTTAAATTAGGCCACGACTGTTTTCATCTATGTTCTCTATAAATCATTATTTACCCTCATCTAATCAATGACATGTGTACATAGGCCTAACTTTAGAGTCTGAAACAAACCTGAAATTCAAGTCACTGGTTTTAGGTTTCCATGGTGGCCCATTGTTGATGTCGATTCTGGTCTTGGGTCTTTGCACCGTGTGGATGTTCGCACTGTTATCGAAGTTTCAAGGCTGAAGTTAACAATGTGGGTGAATGTTATTGTAGGCCTATACACAGGTTTCTGGTATCCCCAAGTGGCACTTTTTATTTTTTTAATTAAATAACGGCTCTTAAGTAACAAGCCTAAACAAACAAGCGAACCTAAAATCTCAAAGATGTTATTCTTAGATTAACAAGTCCTTAATTGCAGTCGTTAGAAATTGTCAAACTGCAGGACGACTGTGAAAGTTGAATTACGACGTGAAAAAAAATGTATTTTTTTTTTTAATTTGTTGGATCCTGTTGTGTGTCTCAGACAATATATAATATGTAGGAACTATGTTACCTTTATATACTTCTTATATACTTTTATATGTTTCAATAATAATTCTACATTTTATATATTTATTTTTATTCTTAATCATGTATTTGCTGTTTTAACTATACACTAATCTGAGGCAAAATTTCTATGTTAATATTCAATGCGACGCGTTGCACCAATAAGGACCCGTATCGGTATTTCAGTAACTGTACGAATTCCTGCCTGATGATGGTCATGTATGCCCGAAACAAGTCGCAGTAAAATAGGGATCTAAATGTAATACTGAAATATTTGTTGTGTTGACGGTAACATAGTTCCTACACATTGTATATTGTGAAAGAATGTGTTTCACTCGTGGTCTAGTTTTGCGTACTGTCTCAACTTGATGTATGTACACAAACAGAGTTCTCCGTGCGGCTTTCCTTACGGTTTCTGCCCTAACCACTCCTACTTCATGTTCTTCTTCCACTTCTACACGACATATTTTTTTCTTTTTCCTCATAAGAAGTAACTTCAGATGTATATGCTGTTGCGTGTAAACTGTTATTTTGCTGGCACACAGATCATGCCCCAGAACACATATCTTTTTTCATTTTTAACTTTCTAACTTTTAAATTTCGAACACAATACAAATAATTGGTTCTTTAAAAAGAGCATAAAACTCTTAGTGCATGAGCAGTGTGCCAATAGTGTAACAGTAGCAGGAATCTTACTGGGGGTAAAGGGCTGACAAACTCACCGCCATGTGGAGCCGAATGCCTAGAAAATGTGGGAGCCTCGACGTCTCACAGCCCTATGGGCCTTCACGGCCTGTTACAGGGAGAGTTATTTACCAGTAAACAAATATCAAGTTAATTACAAATTTTAAATCCGTAAGATTTTTTTTTTTTTGTAAATATGTACAGGTTTAGAGCCCGGCTCGGAGTTTCACGTGTGCCTTACGAATTTAAGTGGGTGGAGCCTGGGAAGATAACAGAATGTGTTGGTGGTATCACCAATACAAAATAAACTGCTCAACAGAAACCAGGAAATTACGTGTACATCTTAAACGCTGACAAGGGTGGGGAAAATAACTGAATACGACATTGTTAAATCCGATATTGTGTGTCGACTGAATTCAACAGAGTTGATTTTCCACCGCTTTTGTATGACGTACGTGTTTAATTGTTCATCAGCCTCGTCCATCCAGCCGAAACCCTGAGCTCTTTATTTAATTTCTTGGTGGTTGGCTCATACGTCAAAACTTGGCTGCTCAAACTACGAAATCTCATCATGAATTTTTCCATTTTTGAAAAATAAAAATAGGGTTTCGGCTTTGCCGTGGTTTAGGACCTCGCGAAGTCTTAATTCAGTTCTACCCCCTCTCCTTTCTGATATCAAAACTTCATCAGAACAAATAGCGCGGGATATCCATGAACTGAGACGGATATTTTATTGACGTAATTTTTATAACAGTTCTTTTTACATATGTGATTAACTTGTTTATATTTTCATATAATTTCCAATTAATCGGTAAGAAATGGAAAAAAGAGCAGTAGAAATTAATTTTAATCTAGGATAAGCGGGAAAAGATCTGTGAAACGTGCCATCCCAGGCGCTATCCCGCATATCCAGGTACGGGGCAGTAACACAACTGGATAAGCAACGAATGGGCACGAAGCCATTTGGGCCGTGCAAAATCGCGAAAAAACTTTTCATTACAGAAGGTTAATTAATTCCATCCAGTGTGACTGATGAAGTTTTTTCTTTTCAATCTTTTATCCTTTATGCAATACAATTGGAAACCACTATTACAATATGTTTTGTGTGTATTAATATATACATAAAATGTCATTATAATACAACGTACAAATCTAACTACAGCGGCTTTTTATTCCTCTTCTTTTATTTCATGACACTGTTTAAAGTTCTGGAGATTGTACAGCATCGAGTGGGATACGATAGGGTGTTATGAATCAGAGGATTACGGAGGGGACATTCAAGACATATTTTTATGCACCATTCTGACGTTGGCCTAGCGTACTGGGGCAANCCTTGGCACTACAGCCCCAGTGGGCCTAGGCCTACCTCCATGAACTTCTCCGTTCACTTCGGTTTTTCTAAATCTTACACATTCGGTAGGACTCCTTGGGCGGGTGATCAGCTCGTCGCAAGGCCTCTACCTGTACACAAACACAGAAAAACGCACACACACAAACTAAACATCCATGCCCTAAGTGGGATTCGAACCTAATGATTCCGGTTTCCAAGCGAGCGAAGACAGTACATGCCTTAGACCTCTCGGCTACCGTGACCGGCGCCACACATATTTATCGATGCAAAGTGCAAACGTTCTTTTAAAGTGCCCCATTTTTACAGACGGAAGTATATAATAAAAAAGTGAAGTTATCACTGTGCTTAACTAATTAAGAACTACGCCATGAAAACATAGGTAGCAGTGGATGTGTACATCCACGTATTCTTGACCTCGCAACTAGTTGGAGATGAGTGGCCAGCTTCACGCACCGGCCGCTTTACCCCCGGGGGAAAATTAATTTTAAAGGAGTTAAACTGAAGAAAACTAGGCATAGCCCATAAGTACTATTTTCATTAACATTATATATATATCTGAAACAGCTGCAATATATTTTGCTGCAACCTTAACACTCGTATGTTGCCGCCGGGATCTTTTGAAATTGTTGGACCGGCTTCTGCTCACCCTTGTGTTGGTATGAGACCGAATGCTTTTCAAATGCATGTCACAAAGCTCGTTGACCAAATGTTACGTATGCCCATTTCATAATGTGGACACCCCCGATAATTAAGATGTATGTCAGGCTCTAATTATCGTGTAAGCTAAGAGAGTAATGTTACTCCGTAACAACAACGGAAGAGCGAATCCCGTACGGAATATGTTTCCAGTTATGGGCGACACAGAGATATTCTGTCTGCAGTTACTATAACGTTTCATGTTACATCAGAGAGAAGCATTTGTAACGCAACATGGTCGAGGCGCTAATAATCGCCACAATTTCTACGCCAACACCTTAATTATAAAGGTAAAGCTGTCCCTGTAACAGGCCTTGGAGGCCTATTGAGTTGTGAGAAGTCGAGGCTCCCACATTTTATAGACAATTGGCTTACAGATGGCGTTGAGGTATTTACTATTTAGTGTCTTTTAAGCAAAATTGAGCGCGGTGATTGTAAACGCAATAGGATATTTTAAAAACTAGTTGGAAGTAATACTATGAATCTTCCCTTCCTCTCCTTCTCTTTATTAATTTATTACTTGATTCTCTTCATTTTCAGATTTCGTAGATTAAGGAATACTGCAAAAATATATATGTCCCAAGAATTCTATTTTTTGTAAGTTTTATAATTTTCGGGTAAGTTAAAAATTACTGCAAGTACGTTGAACGCTGTTTTACTCATTCATACAAGTTTCTAACTAATATCTATATTGAACATTGTAAAATATATCTTCACATGAAACTCTGCAAATTCTCATACTTGCAAAATTCCTGAAGATATAAGGGCATGCATAACTGTAAGAGGAGTAAAATGTTCTGACGCCTGTAAACAAGCATCATTATAAAACATGGTGTAAATTAACTGCACTACCTAAATCCGATATTAAGTAATCATCAATTTTAACATCCTGGGAAGACCAAGGCGTAGGTGGGTGGACAATATTAAAATGGAGCTTAGAAAGATAGGATGAGATGGTATGGTTCTGATTGATCTGGCTCAGGATAGGAACCAGTGGAGGGCTCTTATGAACACGGTAATGAAATTTCGGATTCCATAAAATTCTGGAAAATTATTGAGTAGTTGCAGAATTGGCGGCTCCTCCGGAAGGGCTCAGCTCCATGAGTGAGTGAGTACATTTTAACATAAAATTCCTTTCTAAGTGTATGTTCTTTTACAGTAATCACGAAAACAGAAATCAGCTTCTAATTCAGTACAATACTCAAGAAAAAACAAAGGAACATATACCACAATGCGGAATCTCTTCTGTGTAATAGATGCCTTTACATACCGATTAATTGCGAGTGGCATTACCGATTATTTAGAAATCCTCTCTGCTATTTCACGTCCTCTATACTGTTCCTACTTATTCTTGATAAAAATATCTTCTTTATTGCTATACATTTATGATAATTAATTCCTCTCTTACGAAGGTCGAACTTACGGTATCCGTATCATCTCATACTTCAGTAATTATGTCGTAACAACGCCAATTCTTTCGTATTAATACGAACCGGTCGTCGCTTTGGGAAACTGCGTACGACAGCCGAACACAGAATATAATTTAGACCGCGGGTTATTCTGCTCTCCGTTTTCAGAATCTAGGTCCGTCTTTTACTCCATAAAATTTGGCAAAGAAATTTGTCGTGTGAAAAGGAAGATATCCAGGGTCCCTTAGAAGCGTATTTATGAATGAAAAGTCCGAAATAAATTGTGCAAGCAACCTCTTTTCTTCTTTCTTTCCTTGGCACTAAGCCCCAGTGGGCCTAGGCCTTCCTCCATGAACTTCTCCGTTCAGCAATCAACCTCTACATCCCTTAAAAGGTGTCAGATTCATTATAACAACTCCAAATCTCTCCAGCTATCTCTTTAGCCTCCCGTAAATAAACTGGTTTCTCCTCAAGAAACACTACTTCGTAATAAGGTCAGAATTCGGAAAAGAATATAGCTACCTGTTTCTTAACGTGAATGGCCGCGTACTTTGTTTCATTACTGACATAGCTACATATTGTGACGTATTTTCTCAAAGCAAAAACTGTAGAGGCAGGGAAACAGCCGTTTCTAGGTAATGGCCCATACACATGCGGCAGAGGAACGTGTCATGTACGCTGTGACATCATGCAACAATAGAAGAGATGTTGAAAGCAGCGTTCTCTGTGGAACCGCGACACGCTTGTTGCTCCACATCTGTGCGGTAAACACATCTCTGCAGCACTGAAACAACACCCAAAAATAGAGGAAGCGATGTTTTCTGTGGGTCCGCCCCGAGGCCATATTACGAGTATCTCTCGCAGCTAGAATTAGAGGCCGTGTGGAGGCGGGTTAGAATACTTCCACCATAGCCCTGCGAGCCGTAGGAGAATCGTCCACTGTGTCAAGTATGTTGCCAGGAAACGGCTAGTAAAGTCTGTAATAGACTGATGGCACTAGTGTGTGTAACGGTTAACTGTAAATTGTGTAGATCAGCGACAGCGCTGTAATTACGCGTAGTTCCGAGTGGAATGTATAAGGTGTGAATAAATCCAATCATCCAATCCAAAACCCGTCTATAAGTCACGCACACACCCTACACGTGACAATATCCTACTTTACCTGAATTATATGGTCAATTGACTTGTGAATCTGGCCATCATTTTGAGGGCTGCGTCTAAGAAACTTCCGGAAGAACATTTTAAATGCAGTCTGTTTGTATCGTGTTAATTTCTGAATCGATGTGATCAATTATTATATCGCAAAGAACATTCTGATCTATTATTCGATGAGACACAATATAACAGCACAGACTTTTAATAGCCGAGTGCTAATTTTAAATTGAAACGTTTAACAGATTCAGGTTAGGGACGATAACGAAGTCCGTAAAGGGAGTAGGCCAACGGTTGGACAACTGATGAATCTGGCTTCGGTTCCCGTGTTCATAACGGCTCCTCAGAAATTCCTATTTCGGTCCTGATTAATCCAATCCACGGGGAGCTGGGGAGAATATTTGGACCGAAGGGAGATGAAGTGACAGGAGGTTGGAGAAAACTGTATAATGAGGAGCTTCATAACGTGTACTCTTCTCCAAGTATAATTAGAATGATCAAGTCAAAGAGGATGAGATGGGCAGGGCATGTAGCACGAATGAAGAGGAATGCGTATAAGATATTGGTGGGAAAGCCAGAAGGAAAGAGAACACTAGGAAGGCGAAGACGAAAGGGGGATTAACATTCAAATATATACTATTAGAGAAACGGAGTAGGTTGGTATGGACTGGATTCATCTGGATCAGGACAAAGGCCAGTGGCAGGCTCTTGTGAACACGATAATGAACCTTCGGGTTCCTTAAATGTTGAGAAATTTTTGAGCAACTGAGCGATCGGCAGCTTCTTAAGAAAGGCTCGGCTTAATTAAGTTTTAGTTAATTTCCTTGGTTCTTTTGTTAGGGATATCACAGTATACGTTCCGTTATGATTATGTTTCTTAATGCTATAATTTTATATTCTTTTATAGGATTAGTGCTGGCATATGTATTTCTTATTTCTGTGGAATTTTTAAGGTTACACGGACTGCTTGTTGCCTGTGACAGATCGCTGAATAGAACTGCCTATTAAAGTATGCAAATGACAAGACGGTGTTAAGTGGAACGTCACATTTCCTGCATTAAGGACTGTGAATGAAAGTGTATCTGAAGACAGTGTTATTAAACCACATAGGCCCTTATTAACATGTGTAAAAGTCCGGACTTTGTGCAGACAACCAACGAATAATTCGACGTGCTTTACTAAACTTTTATTAGAAAGGTCATTAACTACTACTTCCAAATAACTGTAGAAGTAAGATATGGCGCTTCCCGCCAACGTGACCGTGTGATATTTGCAGATTCATACAGCCATAACCGAGACCGACCACCAAGACAGGAGTACGTGTGAGTTTGGTCAGTTTTTATATTCGAATGGTGAGCGATATAATCGTATTTCCAAGTAACCATTACCACTGCAGAAGCATCTTCAGTGCCCGACCGTGCAGAGAAAGAGGTTTTGTAAACGAATAAGTAAGTAACTAGTTAACTAAGCAGTTAACAAATCGAGAAAATAAATAACTGGCCAATTGGATAAGTAACCAGTGCTGTGGGCTTCAAACAAGACGGCTGTTGGCTGTTAGCTGCGAGCTACGAAATGTTGTCCTGTGCGCTAGTGCTTTTTACTGTGAGAGATTGTTTGGGCCCCCGCACGTCCACGAAGCTGGAGAACTACTCCTTGCAGGGTCTCCGCAACTGATTATTCAACATATCCGTAAATGTCCTTCACATCTGGAGACCTTCAACTCAAGGACGACAATCGATCCAGATTTTACAGATTATGAACGTGTTTATAATTGATGGAAGAAATTTTCGTTTGTAATAGGTACCTAGACAATTCCCACAGCTGCAATCACTACAACCGACACAAGTCAGAGCGTCCACGTTTATTAATGTGTAAAGACGCTGTAATGCCCTGTGTTGCTGCGGTTTTCAACTTTTCCCTCTTAGAGACACCGTGGAATTTCAATCAGTATCACAATGATCAAGTCAAGTATCATCACAAAGTAGTCTCTGTACATAGTGTACGTATGTGTATGTCTGTGTAAATACTGGCATGTATACCTACGTACTCAGAGAACTGAGCCCTTCTTGAGGAGCCGCCAATTCTGCAGCTACTCAAGAATTTCCCAGCATTTTATGAGACCCGAAGGTTCATTACCGTGTTCGCAAGAGTCTTCCAATGATCCCTATCCCGAGCCAGATAAATACAATCCATACCATCCTATCTCTTTAAGAGCCATTTGAATATTGTTCATCCAATTACAAAGTAGATAACTTGCAGTCCAGTATGACATAAAAGTTTACAACACTTCAGTCTTTATTCGCCTTACATGTTTCGATTCAAAAGAATCATCTTCAGAGGCGCACCACTACGAGCAGGAAACACTGTCACATAAGATGTTTTAACATTATGCAATTAGATTATGAATAGTGCTCACTATATCACAGATTGTCCTATGCAGCCACGTTGACGTGTAGATTCACGTGTGATGTTTCGTTTAAGCGTACTTGCTGGGTATTCGATTGGGTTTTCCCACTGCACGCAATGTGATGTTCACTTTTCCATAAAATAACTTCCCTATGTATTTAAAATTGTATTAAAAATCTTTTGTATGTAAAAAATTAGTTATTATATTAAAACTCATGAACCAGCATTGGGTCATGTTGTTTTTTCTTCCGGATTGTAGAAGATGTCGATTATTTCTCTTGGTTGTATGTTCTGTAAATATATTATTATATTAATTTTTATTTATTCTACTGTGACGGACCAGAATGAGACAAATCAAATTGTCCATCCACCTGAGTCTTGGTCTTCCCAGTGGTCTCTTTTATTTTGGTTTTCCCACCAATAGTATCATGCATATATACATGCATATATTAAGTGTGTATTATTCTTTACAAGTTATTCTTCGCTCCGTTTATGGGCCTTAACGTTTCAATAACTGTCGCCCCGATCTGCTACATTAATGTGGTGGGGAGGTTGCGTTCCCTGTTCATAAGGAGACCTATGCTAGCAAGAACAAAGTCTTTTGGTATTGTCGCCCAAGCTAGATAGGTCGAAAGGGAGGGACCAGACGAATAGTAGGCCTTAGTCCTCCAGCCTTGATGCAGTATATGGGGCTGATAACCTCATCTTCGGAAAAAATATGCCTATACGTTAAGATGCCTAATGGCGGAGGACATGAGACGACAAACAGACAGCTGTCGTAAAGGAGGTCAAGGTTTTTGATGACTATAAAACCAATATGGGAGGAAGTACTTATATGAGTTTCTGTAATATGCTTAAATTTCATAGGATATTTAACGGATTACCAATAGTTTTGGAGAGCACTAATTAACAGAAAGAGAGACAAATAAAACATTGAGATTAAAAACCGATATTCGAAAAAGATCACAAACCTTACATATATAAATAAATATGAAAAGTAGGCTTATTAAACCAACTGTTATCAAAAATATCTTTGTACACTGGCTGAAAAACACTACTTTGTTGTACCATACCACGGCTTGCTTTGCGAAACCGAGAAAACATCGCAAAACTTAAGTAACGAGGACCTGCCTTGTCTTATGATTTCTGGTAACACCATAATTCGCTGCTGTGCAGTTCCTAAAATGTAAAATATTTCATAGAACTTAAACTTCTCAACAACTAAGTAAATAAATCCACAAACTGCAACAAATATTCCGTACGGGATTGTTACATTTGTTGTCAAACATGTGTACTGTTTGGGCTTCCGGCTAGCACCGTCTCACTGCCGTTAAAATATGTGATGAATTCACACGGTGCCAACTTACTTAGCATAGGCCTTTTCCAAAAGTCCCGGCCAAAACTGTTCCGAGCTGTGAGCTTGCAAGAACGCCAGTCTCCCATGAACAGTGGGCAAACGGTCGTCCACAAGTACCTCCACCCATTCGCCACACCACCACAACCGGAAACGGAAGACACCGGCGTACTGGTCAGGGGCCGAGAAGGTCTGGTCTGCGGGTACGACTCTGTAGAAGAGACCCTTGCTGAGGTAGAGGACCCCGAGGCAGGACACCAGCCAACGGTCACCTGAAACAGCACAAATACAGTTCACATGTCTGATAGGTACATAAATGCAGTAATAAGATTCGTAATATAAATCAGTTTACTACTACTACTACTACTACTACTACTACTACTACTACTACTACTACCACCACCACCACCACCACCACCACCACCACTACTATCACTGCCACTACGATGGTTACTACTACTACTGTCTGTGCCATTACAAGTTATCTAATTTAAGAGTAGAATGGTTTCCATAAGTTACGAAACACCTCAGCCGGGACAGCCTGTAACCCAGCCGAGATTCCAATTAAATATACACAATATAGTTTACAAGCGTTACCGCTACATTAACCTGTTCAGAAATTTTCTAGAATGGCATAGTCAGTATAAAGACTTGGCTATGGGATCGATGACCTAGGAATTTGAATTCGATTGCTGGCAAAACAAAAGACTTCTCCGAAATGTTTAGACCGGATCTGTGGCCCAACCAACCTTCAACCCAACGGGTGCCGGAGCTTGTTCTCCCAGTTGTAAAGCGGTCAGGGCGTGAAGCTTACCACTCGCTTTCATCCCGCACCGAGGTTAAGGATGCTTGAATCTACTCCTCCACTCCACCTGTATCCTTATGATGCAAAGTTACGAAAACGGAATTGTTCAATACTGACAATTCAACACAGCTCTACGAATCGCTCCATGTGACTATGATAAAAACATTTACAAGATAATCAAATAGCACGAGGCTACCCCGTCAACGTACGTCCCATTTTGTTCATTCGTTTTGCGACAGTTACTAGAACATTCCTACTCGGTCCCAAAGTTGCTGAAGGAGTGAATCGGTAATAATTAACCCTCAATGTGCAAACGTCCAGTTCTAAGTGGTGCAGCGGTCACAGCCTTGAGACACACTAACAGCGGGTTCGCGATATCCACCACAGTTCATACAATGAATGTCTGTCAGTATTTCTCTTACATCTCGTGTAGCCAAGCTTTGCCATGCTCTGACGCCCTTTCTGAAGTGTGGTACAGTTTGCTGAATAACCGCCTCCATAGAGCAGACCCTTCCATGCAAGCCTATTTACTTTTTGATTGTACGTAACTAGTCAACGGCGATGTAAGACATATAGAGTGGAACCTCGCTTAACGAGCATAATTCTTTCCAGAATCTTACTCGTAATGCGAAACACTCGTTAAGCGAAACAATTTTTCCCATATAAATTAATGAACGTAAAATACGATAATGCGTTCCATGCCGAAAAAAATACTAAAAAAAATTTATGTATAATGTTTATTCAAAGAAAATTATATATACATTGTTAAGGAGCGTGAATCATCTTCATCTTTTCTTCTATGCGGAATGAATCAACCTGGAATGCGAATTCGATTTGCAGAAAACAAAAAAAAA
>NW_019738888.1:426996-438531 GCF_002891405.2 Cryptotermes secundus
ACTCGTTATGCGAAACGTCGCTCGTTAAGCGAGTCACGCCTTTACAATTTGTTTTGCTCGTTACGCGAATTACTCGTTATGAGAGGTGCTCGTTAAGCAAGGCTCCACTGTATGTGTATGTGTGTGTGTGTGTATATATATATATACTAACGAATGACATGGTGATGAAGCAGGGCTAAGTATGCTCTGCTTGCCACCTGCTTCAAGCTGGTTTCTGGCTTGGCTTATTCTTCGACCTGAAGATGGAAGCATTTTTTTTTCAGAAATGACTGTTGACTTTCATCGGACCAAGCGGCACTATATCGCAGAGAATGAACGCTTCATAAACATTGTTGTGAGACCCTCAAATCCTAGATAAGACGATTAGTATGCAATAAATTTGGATGGAAGAGGAATGAAGCAGTCTTGATCTAATCTGAGGTATCTCACGGAATTATCCTGAAAATGAGGACAACTTCAGGATTTGAACTCGGGACTTCCGGAATACAGGGCACTTAACCACGACGTTGGTCGAGATTCTTCCTGAAAATCATTATCCTCTCATTTAGCCAAGAAATTGTTGGCCTTTCAAGGAACTCAAGGGTCCATTCACTGGATCCCGACAAGGTAGCCTATTTTCACCTATTCGAATCCAGTTCGCATCCTCACACTTACTTCCGTAAGATGTAAGGTACAAGCCGTGGAGGCCCATAAGCTTGTGAGACGTCGAGGCTCCCACATTTTCTCTCGACAGTCGGCCTTATGCGCTGGCCGCCCTTTACCCTCCAGGAATATTCCTGGTAATCATTTCTGTTAGAGGCTGAGTCATCACCAGGGACAAAGTGCGGCTGGAAGTATTAGGTCAACTGAAAAACTCACCTCATTGGGACTCGAACATGCCACCATCCGGCTAGTAGCATAGTGCCTCAACCAACTAAGCTACCGCGTGCCCCCTTTCCGGAAGATATATTTTAATATTACTTTATTAGCCCGAATATAAGGACAGTTTCTTTTGACAAACATTGCTTCTTAGAGAAAGGGTCGCTTTATTTTCGGGTCCTTCAGAATACAGGTAAATATGAAGATCAGTACTTCTAGTTGTTAACTATTCGTGAAAATGCCTAGAATTACATTGAAGGTATTACATTCTGAATAGGAGAGATTTTACTTCTTTTTGCTTAAAACCCTGTAACAGGCTGTGGAGGACCATAGGGTTGTGAGACGTCGAGGCTCTCACATTTTCTAGGCAATCGGCTCATAGATGGTGGTAAGATTGTTAGCCTTATGCGTCGTCGCCCTTTACCCCAGGAAGATTCCTGGTAAAGATTTTTCCCTTCTTCATGTCGTCCAGACCTGCTCTGAGGCCCATCCAGCTATATATTAAATGAGTAGCGGTGGAAATTTACTCCGGGGTAAAGCGGCCGGAAAATGAAGCTGACCGCTCACCTAGAACAAGTGTCGACCTCAAGAATGAGTGGATCTATACATCCAATCCCCCATACGTCTTCTTGGAGTAGTGTTTAATTAGTTAAGCACAGGACAACTTTACGTTTTTAAAACCATCAGAAAAAATAACAGTTAATTTTGTCGAAAAAACTTTCTGATTTTTTTCTTTTTAGAAAATGGAGGGTCGCTTTATATTCGGTCTTATATAATATCCTCCTGTCCATGTCTAGGTCTCCAAAGTGGTCTCCTACCTTTAATTTTTATTTAAAACTTTGTATTAATTTCTGAACTCCCATCCGTGCTAAACGCCTTCTCCCCCTGACTTGATAGCCAAAATAACAGCTGGCCGTCGAGCCCTTAGCCAGTCATTTCATAGACTGATCAACCTCGCTTTACAGGTGTTTCCTCTCAGACTTCAAAATGGGCGATTCACCCTTGCGTCATTCTCTTTGCTTTAAAACCCTGCTCAGATGCATGTGCTAGATCTTAATTTGTTATGCAGCGAGCGGCATCTTGTTCAGTGAACTGGTAACTTACTGCCTATTTATGTGGTAATGCACGCAGTGTAACTCTGAGAATGATTCATTTTTCTCTTGCAGCAGCCAAGGAGTTGGTCTGCTTTCACCAAATGTCCGCAGGCAGGTGGACTTTCACGCAGAACAGAAGTGGAGAAATCGGACGCAGCAAGTGTTAGTTCCTCCTCTGCTGCCTGGTTTTATGCTCCAGTTTCAACACAGATAAAGCCAAATAGTTCAGCAATTCATTCCAATGCAAGCTAATTCATCTTCTTCGCAATGTCAGTAGAAAACGACAACCGATTTTTAGACTATTTTACTTCCTGAACAGAAAAAATGAGGCTTATGAGATTTTTTATTTTGTCAATTTTTGAAACAGTTGAAAGAGTTTTCGAAATTTGGTGTGACAGTTATGCCAGTGGAAGTCATCCCGAACTCATGCTTTTTTACTTATTCTAATGAGTAACAACAGCTTTGTAGACGTACGAATTCGTATCTGCTTTAGGGTTTCTTAATATAAAACTACAGTTCTCAAATTATGTGTGGTAATAGATATTCGGAAGAATATATAGGCCTGAAGTCTGTTAATTTTCTTTTTTTTTCATAAAACGTACAACAATAATATATTGCTGAGCAGAAATAGTAATTTAACTTTCAGCTTTGAAGAATTAATTCTTGTTGATCCCTTGAATTTATGAACAAGAAGTTCTGTATGTTTATAGATTAACTGTGGTTTGTAAATCGAGACTTTATATACGCGAAACGGTGCGAACCCTTGAAGTCATATTAGATAAATTTAAAGTAGAAATTATAATTACCTGGACAATGAATTCTTCTCAAATGGAAAGCAACATATTTACCGCACTGAAAACAACACAGGATATAAAATCGAGGGAGGATTCGAACCTAAGACCATCACAACCTCATCACGATATTTTATCACGTAATTCGCTTTTGTTACTGAATTATAAATTTACATGAGATCTACTTATGTATAACACTAATAACATAAGATTTGCAGGACTGGAAATCTGTTTATTATTATTATTATCATTATTACTATTATTATTACTATTACTATTAATTAGATTTCTTGGTCAGGTTAGGAGAAAAGGAGAACGTAAATAACCACTGGCCTTTAACATTGTTGCTTCCTTCACAGCTTCGGGATTATATATAAAAAGCTGATAATTGCATCTTTCAAAATCTCTTTCAGTTTCTCAACTCTGCAATCACTTTTTATATTAAGTTTTAGGGCACCCGAAACCCTTTAGGACGCCCAGTAATTCCGTCGTTTTTTACGTATGAAACAGCTTGAGAAATGTGGATGGATTTTCTTGAAATTTGATTCTGCAAAACTGTAAAAAAACTATGAAGAAGAAGTTTCAAATAAATCGAACAAGTTTAATAATCACTTTAGACCCGCGTTTCTGCGCACATTTCACTAAATTCGTACCCCAGAGAAAATTATTTCGAACAAACTGCGCAGAGAAAGATGAAACACGTTTTGTATCCAATAATTTCTACGAAAATCTAAATGTTTTCCAGATAAATGAACAAAAGAGACGTCACAAGTATATTTTCGATTTTGCGTATTCAGTAATCAACCATGGCGTAATCGAGATTAAGGAAAATAGTACGAAAATATTTATTGATTTCGGACTGTTTCAAAATCCTATCTGTTTTATTTTTTAATGCAGTAATCCATTGCAATATGACTTCGAAGCATGTATTAAATAATTACTATAAATACGTATATGTTGTTTCGTTTTAATTAAGCCAATTTTAATGCAGTGAACAATAGGAATTCAGTATTACGTACTTCATTATTAAGTACACAGATATCATTTCTCGCAAAATTGAACATCACATAAGAGGGAATAGCTTCATGTGAATTTAATATTTGTTTAGAGCAGGGAAAATTTAATTCTGGCTTTAAGTAATTCGTTTATATTTCTTCGGCTGAACGCGCCTGTTCAGTGTACACTGTACAGTATACATTCGCCATCAACTTTAGACATTTCATTAACAAAATATCTCCATGGAACTGAGCCTTCTTGAGAAGCCGCCACTCGTGCAGTTACTCAAGAATTTCCAAACATTTTACTGAACACAAAGGTTCATTACCGCGTTCACAAGAACCCTTCACTAGTCCTCATCCTGAGCCAGATCAACCCAGTCCATATCAGTCCATCCCTCCTCTCCAGGACCCATTTTAATATTATCCACCCACCTACGTCTGGGTCTCCTAGTGGTCTCTTTCGTTCTGGCTTCCCTCCAGTATCCTATATGCATTCGTCTTCTCCTAATTCGTGCTACATGCCCTGCCCATCTCATCCTCATTGACTTGATCATTCTAATTATACTTGGAGAAGCGTACAAATTATGAAGCCCCTCATTATGCAGTTTTCACCAACCTCCTGTCACTTCATCTCTCTTCGGTCAAAATATTCTCCTCAGCACCCTCTTCTTGAACATACTAGGTCTATGTTCCTCCGTTAATGTCAGAGACCAAATTTCTCACCCATACAGAACCACCAGCAAAATTATAGTTTTGTATATTAAAATTGTTACATCTCTATAGAGAAGACGAGAAGAAAAACGATATTGAACTGAACGGCAGGAAGCATTACCCGATTTCAATTTCCTCTTAATTTCATCCTGAATGAGATTTTATTTGTTACTCTCCTCAAATATTTGAACTGTGTCACATTTTCAAGGAATCTGTTAGCTATCTTCATGTCATTATTTTGCCCTTCATTCTCGTAGCGAGACAGCAACATTCTTAGTTTTCTCTGCGTTTACTTCTAGGCCAAGCTCCTTACTACCATCAATTAAAGTTTGTGTGTTTTTCTTTATGGTATCTATGTTATCTCCCAGTAGATTCACATCATCAGCATAGACCAACAGCTGATATGTCCCATTTAATTTCAGTTTCTGGACCTTCCTAATGACATATTCTAAAACAAAGTTGAAAAGCAGTGGCGATAAGGCTTCTCCAGACATTTCATTGGGATGAAAATATCACTCTTATTGGCACGCCAACGATATATCAGAACTGTAAATACGATGAAGCTTGTTAGTCGCTGACTGCGTTTGTACGATTCACAGTGTTTGAAAAATTAATTCTGTTTTTATTCTTATGGATATTTCAGTCTTTCTTCAGTACTTAATATCTCCTAAGAACGGATATGTTTCTTATTAAATTAACCGAAGTCATTCCTCACTTGTACGGATATCCTCCTTGTACTTTCCTACTGTTCGGTTTATTAAGTTCCTATTGTTGAGGGAAAATACAAGTTTACATTGTGGATAAGAATGGAGGGGCTATTGTCACGCGAACAAATGTTATACGTATAAAAATTATAATGCTAATATTGATTTGTTAGTTGAATTAGGTCCGTCATCATTTGTATATTCTTCATGAATCACTTGGTGATGGCTTGTCTTGGTCGAAACATATTGCGAGTGGAATAATAAAAATATTTGTTCATGTGAGGGTAGCGCCTTCAGTTTTAACTGTAAGCGCCACGAACAGGTTACATTGTGGATGTTTGAGAACAACCTTCTGAGGAGAATATTTGGATACAAGTGTGAGGATGTAACAGATGGACAGAGAAAATTACGAGGAGTTTCATAATTTGTACTTTTCTCCAATATTATTAGGTTTATTACATCAGGAGAAATTAGATAGCCAGTATATTAGCACAGACGGAGAGATTAAAAATTCGCAAAAAAAATGTTAGTTGGAATATTTGAAAGGAAAAGATCATCTGAGAAACATAGGCATAGATGGGGGAATGGTATTAAAATGGATAGTGAGAAAGTATGAATTAGATTTATGTGCCTTTCATAAAATGTGGGTATTTTCCTGACAAGATTAGCGACATCAGATTGTCATTAGAGTGCTGAATGGAATTAAAGTTGGGCATTATGAAAATCCAAACAAAAATCGCTGAAGAGGTGTAGTCTCTTAAGAACACTACTGAAGAATATTGTTCGTGTGAAAGGGCAGGTGAAGGAAAAGTCATCTTTGTGCTTTTAATTACGTGGCATGAGCACAACATGGAGACACGTGAGAAGTGGAAGTACAGCTCCATGCATTCGTAACCTCAGCAAGGGATGTGGTGAATAATCAGCTTCACGCTCCTGTTCCTTTACACCAGAAGGACCCTTCTTTTCTCATCCACCCAAATATGCACATTGGAGAGGGTCTAGGTGAACTTCAGAGCTGACCTGGATGTGGGGTTGAAGAGGAAAACGGCTGCGACTGTCTGGAATCGAACTCCTACCATCAAGGCCTACCCATTCACTGCAAGTTACTGATCGAAGTATAATGACTCATGTGGAAGTAAAAACAGGCGTCGGACTACTGTCTATTTTTTCTTACCTAACTTTAATTTTGTGCAACCGGTTTTAGGCAAGCCTTGTGTAACCGAAAGGTCAGTAGAAACTGTCATTATACAGAAGGCCTCGCTGAACGGCGCCAACACGTTTATTACGGATGCAAACCTTATGATCTTTTGTGCGAGTGTGTTAGAGAGACAACAAACTTATCGCAATGTCAAGAAGAAATATCCTGCTAAAAGAAGCCGAAATTCAACATCGACAATAGGCCCTACTAATGCCTGTCATTGTGGACCGCCTCTGTGGTCTAGCGGTCAGAGTTCCTGGTTACAGATCCAGAGGTTCGGGTTCGATTCCTGGCGCTACTGGATTTTCTGAAAACTAGTGGGTCTGGAATGGGTTCCACTCAGCTTTGTGAGGATAATTGAGGAGCTATTTCAAGAAATAGCGGCTCCGGTCTAGAAAATCGAAATTAACGGCCGTGGGGATTCGTTGCTCTGACCACGCGACACACTCTATCCGCTAAAGTTGACACTAACTTCGCCGACAGGCGGCGGTCGCTCTGTCGACATGGTTCGCTTACGGACTCTAGGCACGGAGAGAATACCTGTCGTTGGCCATGATCCTGATGCACTTCTATCCGGATTCCTCCTTCATAAAACATCTCCATAAGGACCGTCTGCATGATAACTTTCATACTACTTGTGTACATTCCAAATGTACGGTTTCCAAGAGGCTTTCATACCAAAATTATACGTTTGTATTCCCTTCCCTGCAACAGGTTCAGTCAGTCACATCCTCTTAGACTTCACATCCTCACTGACTCACTCACTCAAGGAACTGAGCCCTTCTTGAGAAGCAGTCAATTGTGCAGCTACTCGAGAACTTCCCAGCAATTCATGGAATCCGAAGGTTCACATCCTAACTTTATAAAATGATTTGTAATATAATGCCCTGAAATCTCTTCATTCTACATCCTCTTATGTGAAGATGTGTTCTATACGACTTATGTTTGTATAATAATATGCAATAAAGTCACCAAAATATTCAAACAATTCTGCTGTACTCATTGTGCTCGTGCATGATGAGGTTTCAAAACGTACCTAGCCACGAAACCCCAAACCCAATATTTAAGCCAAAGATAAACAAAGGGACGCACGTACAAAAGTACGCTATTTATACGAATATATAAAATGTACGTTCTTTATTTTATCTGTAATTTTTCCACATCCATGGCCGGGATGTATGAAACACACATTATATACATATTTTTCTACATATTTCTCCTCACCTTTCTATCCAACCATTCATCTTTCTAACTGTTCATTCACACAAACTTCCATCTGTCCATCCATTCATTAATACGGACTATTTCATGATTAGGACTAATTCATGCCGTCACATGCTTCTAACTGCCCATTCAAATCCAGTGTTTTCAGTGCATTAAATTGCATTATATAGATGGATGGAACACGTTGAAAGAAGAACGTTATGTATGTCAACAGATGTCATCAAGTAACCACTGACTGGAATGACACTTCATCTGTGATAAAATGAAACTTACCCATCTTCCCTGGTATGATGTCGAACTGAGCTGGGGCATCGTGAACAAAAACTGGTCTTGTGGACAATTCCTGAAACAATAATATTACTAGTCACTCTCCATGGTCAACACCGTGACAAACCCCAATTCAACAGCCCTTGATCTGCTTCGTTTGCTTTAAATTGAAATCGTCAATTCAATTCTATGCATAGGATTCATCACTGATAACCGATGTCTCTACCGCGCATGCGCTGATTTTATTACGAATGTTGTTTTGAATCTAGATACAGAGATTGTGTCTTTATTCGGGGCGATCTTTCATAGAAAAAAACAATGATATTTATTTTTCGGTTATGTATTACGAAAATTATATCGTTTCACTTTTGCTTTTTCTATTATACTTTATTCATGTACCAGAATAGTGCTGATTTGAAGAAGAAATTTACTCCTAGGCTCTGTAGTAAATACATCAGCATCCATCGCTATGTGTACAATTGTATTATGCTAAATATATGAATCTGAATAAATAATTACACGCTGGTGTATGCTTTAAGGAACATGAAATTTATCTCACGGTCTAGTATGTGTAAACGACTATTATTTATTCATATACCCACTAAACTTTGTAACTCTGGAAATATTATTTTAATCATGCTGATAACGAAGTCATTGGGAACTTTCATCCTCAATCTGTTTTCTAAGAGCTGTTTTAATATTATCCTTCCATTTCCTTCTTCATCTCCGGAGGAGTTCTCATCATAGTTATGTCCGAATTTATTTTCCCTTCGATTAGAGCTTCATTCCCATCCGAGGCAACGCGTACTACTTCACTAATCTAGTAATACCAGTTGACACATGTAGATATTACGTTCTTCATTACTTAACATCGGAAATTGTTCTATATCCCTGTTAGGTTCAGCTGGTTTCAGCACATTTTGTTCTCAAATATTTGTTATGCATGTTTTCCCTTGAAATCTAAGTACCGTGTTTTCTAACCTCTCCAACTACAATAATAATTTAACATGTTTTCAATTGTTAATGTTTCTAAAAAAAGAACGAGGTGATAAAAAGTTTTTGAATTGAATATCAAGAAGATGAAATGAACTGATTCAGCATATATTCCATTGGTGGGATTTTGTGAACACACAATTGGGCCTTCAGGTTATAAAATAAACTAAACATTATCTGGGTGAATAATTATTAATTACTTCTGAAAGGCCTGATGATACAAGCAGTTCCTTATTATATGTACAGTAATAACTTTCCAAGCTTCACTGCTTTACGAAGATGCTGTGGACGAACTTATATGAAACAATCTGAAACTCGTAGCAGCAGGTAGAGATAATAGGCTAAATTGTGCAGGTGGTAAGCATCTAGCTGTAAACAGACGTAGTATGCTATAATTACGGTACATATATCTCATTGTTGTCCTTTGTTCAGCTCATTGTAAATGTCCGGCAAGAGAACGGAACAAAGGGTACACTGCACTATAATAACCAGCTTCAGTACATGAAACCATTTTGAGCTTAGGGCTGCGTGAGAAGCAGGTCACTGCTACCAAGATAATGGAAGTAGTTTCTGAGAAGGAACTGAAGTCCGGTAAGAGCAACGTGACGTTATGTGGCGATCTTACGCTGAATAATATTTTTATTTATTTAAATTTTAGCAATCAGAATATTACATAATTCTATAATTTAAAGTGCTGATTACTCATTAGATATACTAATGACTAGTGGCGTGAACAGGTTGATATCAAGCGAAATCACCTGTGTAATCTATAATTAGTATCTATACATTAACTTAAGAGTAGTTCACTTGGCCACAGTTTCACTGAATAATGACATCGGTGGTAGCATACAGGGTGATTAACGAAGTTTTACCCCGGCTTATGGTACATATTCCTGGGGTTATTTCCTGCAAAGTTTCCTTATAAACTTGTGGTCGATTTTCAATAGTTACGGAGTAACAATAGGTTTTCGAAACGCATCATTGTGAATGCAGCGCTATGCTTCAGCGTGGACGACCATACGTTCCAGTCAGCTATGTCAGCAGATAAGGTAGACCGGTTTGAATGTTGCGCGTAGGTAGATAGAGCGGTTCATACGCGTGCGACGCATTGTGTTGACGTGCAGGGAGACATTTTTTAAAATCTTATGTAAATCCAGTCGTCTTCTAAAGCACTACAGTTTAAAGGAAACAGATTGATAGAAGGGTGTGATATGCAACCATTGGTATGTTTACAGAATGGGATGCTGAAAATAATGTAATTTTGTAACACAAAATCGATGAAAAATGTTGCACAATGCAAAATTAAGAAATTTAAAAGAAAGATTTGGTTTTAGAATGCTTTTTTCCGAAAACATTAACGATTTAAAAGGTGTTTATATTGTATTTCTAATTTGTTTTTACTGAAATTCGAAGAAAAAAAGATTTTTCGCCAGTTTTAAAATTACTGTATTTCTTTAATTATGAGTTGGATACCATTAGTATATTAACATATTTTGTTCCAAATTACCTCAGGAATGCCCTCCCTAAGTGGGGGAAAAACTTCGTGAATCACCCTGTATTTTCGTTTTAAATTCCATTAGTATGGCAACGGGCTATACATAGTGACAGGGCGGTTTTAAACATGTACTATCTTCGGTCGCTCTAACGCTGGGATCGTAGATTTGAATCCCATTCAAAGCATTAATGTCTGTCCGCGTTTATGCTGTGTTTGTGTTTTCCTGTGTGGGTAGCGGCCTTGCGTCGGACTGATCCCCCGTCCAAGCAGCCCTACCGAATGCCTATTAAAGTTAACCAATCGAAGAGTTTCACGGATGCCCTATGCTCCAAAGTGGGAGAGCAACAGGAATAGATAGATATAGATAATATGACAATAAATTCCATGGAAAGAGTTCTGCATGAGAATCTAATAGTAACTCACTTAGTTAAGAAATCCCCCTCCTCCTATGGAATCCGAAGATTGTTACTTGTTCAGAGGAGTCCGTACACCTGATCCCTACATTGAAAGATGAATGTAGTCCGCGCCCTTTTTCTATAAGGTCTAGTTTATTATTATCATCACTTAAGTACCAATTGTTCTAAGTGGTCTCTTCTATTCTGCTTATCCGAGCAAAACTTTGTATACATTTCTCCTTTCCCAAGCGATCTACAAGCCTCACCCATTTCATCCTCCTTCGTTTGATCCCCCTAATGATGCTAATGGTGTCTCATATAGAATACGAATGTGGAGATCTTCGGAAGGCCTGTGTAAAGGTCAATGTGGGGGCATGGCAGTCGCGACTGCGCAGACGAATCAAGAGACTTTCTGGGACCGCATACTGCAAAGAACTTTATTAAGCTCTATACAGTAGAACCTCGGTACGCCGACCAGACTTACAGTACCACAGAACAGAAAGGCAACTCCAAATATAAAAAATGGAATTAATTGTAAGATTTCAGGTTTTCACGGCGGTGACTATGAAGAAAGCCGTATTCTGGGATGTGTCGCCGTGTAGATATTGTGTTAACCGACGTTACGGAGGAACGTATTGCCTCCATCTTCAGGGTAGAAGAAAAAAGAGGAGGTGATAAGTTCCTCCGAAACGTCGGTTAACACAATATCTACACGGCGCCACATCCCAGAAGACGGATTTCTTCATGGATTTAATTATTTTACTTTCTTTTAATACAAATGAGTTCTTATGAAATAATATATATTAT
>NW_019738888.1:438654-442314 GCF_002891405.2 Cryptotermes secundus
CTTAATAAAAAGCTTTCATTGATATATATATATATATATATATATATATTATCTGAAATCCGGCTAACTGAAACACTCTACACTTCTACCGGATCACTGCTGTAACTATTTCGGATTACGAAGGTTGCAATGCATTTTCTTATATTCTTTTCATACTGTGATCATTAATTGGCGGTAATCTAAACATGTTATGTAACAACATAAATAAAACTGTTTTAAGAGTTGAGATATGAATTATGGTTTTCTTTATCATGTCTGAGAATTTTGTCTTATTGACTGTGACGAAATTTTGGGAAAGTTGGTCTATTTTAACTGGGAATGGGGGGTTAAGGAAATTTCTCATCACCT
The DNA here is from genome assembly GCF_002891405.2 of Cryptotermes secundus. NCBI lineage: Eukaryota > Metazoa > Arthropoda > Insecta > Blattodea > Kalotermitidae > Cryptotermes > Cryptotermes secundus. The sequence goes on from NW_019738888.1 coordinate 439,003, forward strand.
GCGGTGGCATTTGGGTTTGTGCCGACCCGGTGACTGGAAGGCTGAAACTGCGCTTTTGCAAACAAACAAAGCAGAAAGAAGATGGATCCGTTTTATAAAAAGCGAGTGAAACTGTGAATATATGATGACTTATCAGCTACGGGAGTTATTAATCTACGATGAAATTTTAACTCTGAACGGTGGAGAAAAATAACACATCGGTAGATCACTCTCATATTGGGCAGAGCATAGCTCAGGAGAAACGTCACAAGCGACGTACTAGTATTTAACCCTTCGAAGCATAAAGCTAATTTAAATATTATTCAAGAATTTTGTTCCCACTTCTTAGAAAACACACCGCGTCCTCACTGTACAGGTCTATTAATTAATGCTGTTTAGGGGAAAACACTCTTTATTCTGAGAATCACATGAACATATATATTTTGTGGGCAAAATACAGGGTTTCTGAATGCTAAAGCAGCTGGTATATATAGACATATTTACCTATTTATTTACCACTATGCTTTAAAGTGTTCTGTTGTGTTCAAAAACATCTGAAAAAACGTTTTCCTTGGAGCTGCCAGTCTGGTCTGGGCCTACGAACAGCATGACGCTGTAAGACAGGTAGACTTAACTGTTGTGACGTAGACATAGTGAGCGGAATTCTATATACATCTCCAGGGGACAAGATATCACCCCCGCCCCTCGCGTTCAGAAAGAAATCAATTTCATGAAAACTTCCTCATAATTGATATTTTTCGGGCACTCTGGTGCTAATCTGGATTGGTACTGTAATTCTTAAACATGTTTACGATGTTGTATTAACATGTTTAGATATTACTGATAATTAATTAATTGCCACGATATAAATATAAGAGCGCCTCAATTTATTTTTATTTGCCAAAATCAAGACATAGGAGATGGCGTTTGTAAAATGTGACAACCCTTAAAATCGTGTCGCTCCAGCCGGCCATTGGTTCGCCTGTGCTGTCGTGTCGACCTTGCTGGGAACAAGGCTATCACCATTTTACTAAGAGGTCTTGGTGGTTTTATAGCGACAGGTATTGAAAAATTGAAGGAAATATTCTAGAATTCGCCTGGGGATACTGTGAAGAAGGTCGAAGAACTTCAGTCGGAAGAGTCCGTAACCCAGCCAACATTCGAACCGGGTACCTCCCGAATATAAGAATAAATCGTAACAATTATGATCACCTGCTCGTTTTGGTTCAGTAATAAGTGATGGATTACAGGAACCTGTAATGGAAACTTAGAAGGTAAATACTTCTACAAGTTTTATGAATACTGTAATTATTGACAATTTTACATCTAATGCAATACTTCCCAAAGTGTTTGCCACGAAGCTGCAGAAGAGAGCATCGCAATTTGCTTATATATCAGTTTATTTTACTATAAACATAAATTATTTTAATTAAAACATCCACGTTCTAAAATATTTATTATTTAGCTTGTCGGATTATGGGTGCAGTTGTCAATATCGTCAAAGTCATACGAGAAATTTATTTACACAAAATAGATTTTTTTTTTAGTTTCTCGGGGTGGGATGAGACTGAGTCCACTTCGTACATCGGCCACTAATTGGCTTATTGTACCAACCCCGGATGATAGATGACGAATGTGGAGCAGTTGGTGGAATGAGAATTGTCAGGGGAAACCGAAGTACTCGGAGAAAAACATGCCCCAGTGCCACTTTGTCCACCACAAATCCCATATGACCTGGCCTGGGCTCGAACCCGGGCCGCTGCTTTTACTCAAAATAAATTATCACTTGAGTTCTTTATTACCAAACTACGTACATAAATCTGCTTCGGTATTCCACACAAAACGTAATGTTTTGTGCTCAAGTGCACCAACCCGCCTCACATGGGGTACTCCACAACTCCCATGTTCCACCAATTCCTAAACTATAACAAGATATGCCACAGGCAGAGTATAATGAGACTGGAAAATGCTAGTCAGTGCTTAGGAACACTGCAGCATCGAGCACAGAACTCGAACACACGTTTTGAGGCCGTTGCAGTTATCTCAGCAAACGCCAAGTCAGGTAAAACAAAGAGCCTTAAGTCCACTCAGTGACATGTGTTGAATACCGCAGTGAGATAAGAGAAACTTGTCCCCGTTTCCGACTCCAAGTGACCTGATTAACAGCTCCTCAGCGGCTGAAGGTGACGTACACGTGACAACGAACAGACGCAGTACAATAGAAACACACCTGTCAGGTCAGCTGACGGTTCCGTCACAAACTTCGGTATGTGTGTTAGCCGTACCTCGCTTTCAGCTGGAATCAAGTCATTACTCAGGATGATAATGTCGATTGAGAAATTCATATCGAAATCCCTTCTCCACACGACAAGTACGGAGACATAGGAAATCAGTGGATCTGAATAACTCAGTTCTTCTCCTAGTTGTTAACTTTTCATCAACATCTTTCGTCCTTCCTTCTCCTCCACCTCTTCATTCTTCTCACTTTCCATTCGTATTTCGTTTTCGTCTTCCTATTGTTCTTCACCGATTACTATTCCAGGTTCAAGTTCCTTTGTTAAATAATTTCGTTTTATGTAAGATAATTTTACATGCGTCTTCCTCTCTTCCCGCGTGACAACTTATTNACCTCTTTATTCTTCTCACTTTCCATTCCTATTTCGTTTTCGTCTTCCTATTGTTCTTCACCGATTACTCTCAAGACTATTCCAGGTTCAAGTTCCTTTGTTAAATAATTTCGTTTTATGTAAGATAATTTTACATGCGTCTTCCTCTCTTCCCGCGTGACAACTTATTTATTTGTAGTTTATTTAACGATGTGGTCAGTAGTTCAAAACATTCAGCTTATAATGAGTAGATGATGAATAATGAACTAGAAATATGCAGGAAAAAGTGGTCATGGCCTATTTTAAAGTAATGACCCGGAATTTTCCTGAAGGGGCCGAGGAATCCGCGCCCCCCCCAAAAAAACCTCAATCGCTATGATCGACTTCCCAGCCTAAATTCCAACCGGACACTTCCCAATTATAGGTCGAATTGTCCGAGATCCTGAGAAGAAGAGCAATTTTCTGATAAATACCAGTCTCCATTTGACCCAGGTTCAGCTTAGGGCAAAGGTTTGCTGTATTAGATAAAATTATAGAATTCTGGGTCTGTGAAGGAAATTTTCCATTAGCTGCAAGCATAATGCTATTGTTCCCGCACTAGAAACGACCCACATTCCAACCTTGGTCCTACATTTACGTAACGTTTGGTCCAGGAAAGATAGATCTCTTGTTGTGATCTTATTGTCTGTCAGCAAGGCCACAACCCACCTGTCGTTTCTTAACAGCG
>NW_019738888.1:446561-524349 GCF_002891405.2 Cryptotermes secundus
AGAAATTCATATCGAAATCCCTTCTCCACAAGACAAGTACGGAGACAGAGGAAATCAGTGGATTTGAATAACTCAGTTCTTCTCCTAGTTGTTAACTTTTCATCAACACCTTTCGTCCTTCCTTCTCCACCTCTTTATTCTTCTCACTTTCCATTCCTATTTCGTTTTCGTCTTCCTATTGTTCTTCACCGATTACTCTCAAGACTATTCCAGGTTCAAGTTCCTTTGTTAAATAATTTCGTTTTATGTAAGATAATTTTACATGCGTCTTCCTCTCTTCCCGCGTGACAACTTATTTGTAGTTTATTTAACGATGTGGTCAGTAGTTCAAAACAATCAGCTTATAATGAGTAGATGATGAATAATGAACTTGAAATATGAAGGAAAAGTGGTCATGGCCTATTTTAAAGTAATGACCCGGAATTTTCCTGGAGTGGCCGAGAAAACCGCCCCCCCCCAAAAAAAAGCCTCAATCGCTGTGGTCGACTTGCCAGCCTAAATTCGAACCGGTCACTTCCAAATTATAGGTCGAATTGTCCGAGATCCTGAGAAGAAGAGCAATTTTCTGATAAATACCAGTCTCCATTTGACCCAGGTTCAGCTTAGGGCAAAGGTTTGCTGTATTAGATAAAATTATAGAATTCTGGGTCTGTGAAGGAAATTTTCCATTAGCTGCAAGCATAATGCTATTGTTCCCGCACTAGAAACGACCCACATTCCAACCTTGGTCCTACATTTACGTAACGTTTGGTCCAGGAAAGATAGATCTGTTGTTTTGATCTTATTGTCTGTCAGCAAGGCCACAACCCACCTGTCGTTTCTTAACAGCGNAATGACCTTCATTACACTTTTTTTTCTTGGCACTACAGCCCCAGTGCGCCTAGGCCTACCTCCATAAACTTCTCCGTTCACTTCAGTTTTCTAGATCTTACACATTCGGTAGGACTCCTTGGGCTGGTGATCAGCTCGTCGCAAGGCCTCTACCTGTACGCAAACACAGAAAAACGCACACACACAAACTAAACATCCATGCCCTGAGTGGGATTCGAACCCACGTTCTCGGTTTCCGAGCGAGCGAAGACAGTGAATGCCTTAGACCGCTCGGCTACCGTGACCGGCCGGGCTTACTCTTACTGACTGAAATTGTACACCTGTTTTTAGCTTGCATTATTTAACTCATTTTATCTGTACGAGCCAAACTTCGACATAATAGGCAGTAGACTGGTTATTCCTGAATGTTTAAATGCATCAAAGAGCCCGAATCAGAACTGAAAGCCAGGGTGATCATAATGTTCGAAAGAATTCCGGGAGATACTTTGAAGAGGAATGATGGAGGAGACGGGATGAGGGGAAAAGGGAGCGGCACATTTACATTCTGAAACTGACCGCACCTAGTCTTTAAAATAACGAGCAGGAAAACTCACCTTTTAGCCACTGTCGTCCTTCTGTCCAACTTGTTCTTATTTACCTTAGCATCACTGGTACTTCGACGAGTGCATGTCCTTCAGTACTGGCTAGTTGCTTTGTAACTTGATGTAATATTCTGTACAGTTTTCCTCAAACTTAATTGTAATTCCGCCATAAGTAAGCAACCTTGAACACACAGACGACATTTCTCGGGCGACTACATTTGTTTCATTTACAAAAAACACCCTTTCCACTGGAGCAGATATTCCGGGCAGACAAAAATAATGTTCAGCCAAACACTGGATGATCTTGGTTAGCGGATGAATCTGATTAAAATGGTTGAACACACAAAGCCAAAGGCTTTTGCAAGGGACCACTTGCACAGTTTAACTTCTACATCATGGCCTTACAGTGTGGATACTCAACCAGAACTGAACTTTCGACGATGTTTCACTTAAGGAAAACATGCATGTTCATCCAATCAAATACCAGTGTATCATCCAAAGGACCTTCCATGGCTCAAGAGGGACTACATATTCGAAAGATTCATAAAACACAAGGACGCGTTGTGAGTAGGATGTTCCTACAGTTTTTCTTCTAAGCGGCTCGTTTCATTCCTGAAATTAGAGGGTATTAACAACGCTGCTTTTCTATTAACAAGTTGCATTTTCATAGACTTCAATTCGTTAGCTTCTTCAAACGCGCCTGTAGAGCGTCCTCCACACACTATATTGCTTTCATAAAATTAGCTAACTGCTTGTGCAGAAATAGCAACAACGAGTAGAACTTGATACTCCCATTTTGAAAGAAATGATGTACCATACGAAAGTGAAGTTTGTAATAAAGTAAGACATTAAACGTCTATGTATTTATTCCGTCAATAATGCAACAATCATTAAAACATTCACCATTCAACACCGACACGACATGTTTCGACCACAGACGTCCATCCTCAGGTGTGTCGATGCGTATAAACTGTTACACTGTTTTGATGAGCTCTACGTAAAATTACGCGTTGCTGTCTACTTAAATGACAGACCTACAAGATATCGTGCTCAACAATGATAGGAAACTCTGTTCCAAATTTATAGCATTTTAGGAAAGATTGTAATTTAAGTAAATTATCGTTTGAGAAAATTCAAAGCAAAACAATCTGTGAGCAACACATGAAAATATAAAAGAGGTTCATGAGAAGATTAGGAGAAAAGTAAATTCAGGAAATGTCTGTTCGCAGAAGCCGGAAAGATGAGACGACCATCTAGCGACACGAGGGAAATAATTTGAGCAGGAAACCGTAATAGAGTTGCATGTGAAAAATATTTTTCACGCGTGTTCTTCCCCGTTTAACATATTTTATCAGCCTTGCTCTTCATTTACTGCAAGAACAGAGATACGGCATTACAAATTACACTTATCTGTATTTCTGAAGAGTATTTCTTGCAACGGTTCATTGACATTTACTAAAGTAATATTTTCTGTCTTATTATCTGTATTGTGATAACAGTAGAAAGACAAATTCAAGAAATAATCGTGATAACACACAACTCAAATAAGAATTAAATCAAAATCCAAGTATTTAGTTAAATTTAAGCTTACATTATATGGGAAAGTCTTCAAAAAATTAATCTTAATGTGATTTCTATTTCATATTATATACCATTTTTAGCGGTCGAAAATTTGTAAGAAAATTAACTTACATTTCAATATTTTTAGCGGCAGATGTCCTCTGTGGAAACTAACCAACCCTACCCTGAGATACTTCATAGAGAAGTATACACAGTGCAAAGTGCCGGATGAATCTACTGTGCGCAAAAATTACGTGAAGCAGTGTTACGATCTTACAGTTGAAAATATTATAGATGAGATTCAAGATAATTCTGTGTATCAACCGATGAAACACAAGACTATGAGGGCCGGTTTATTGCAAATATTAAATTGGATCCCTTGATAAGAATGAACAATATACCCCATACATTTTTGCGGTAGAGCAATTTGAAACCACGAACAGCTTCGCAGTTTCAGAATATTTTATAGATTCCATAAATTTACTATGGCCGAATGGCATTCAGTATGAGCGCATATTGCTCTTTGTGACTGATGCAGCAAGTTATATGATCAAAGCCTGTCCTGCTCTTAGTTATATTTCCAAATATGATACATTTGACTTGCCTTGCCCATGGGTTGCACCGTGTTACAGAAACAATTCTTGCAAATTTTCCGCTTGTTGACAAGTTGGTGTCTTCTGTGAAGAAGGTGTTTGTTAAAGCACCATATAGAAAAGAAGCTTTTAAAGCAGTAGCACTGAACTTCCCACTTCCGCCAGAACCAATTTTAACGCGCTGGGGCACGTGGCTGTATGCAGTGTGTTATTATACCGAACATTTAGAAACAGTTAGGAATGTCGTGAATATATCTTATCCCAAAAGAGCAATATCCATTCAAATTGCCCAAGATGTACTAAAAACGCAGAACTAATAACTAATTTTTCCTATATATCTGCTCTCTTCTCTCACCTTCCATCCGCCATTTCCTCACTAGAGACAAGCAAGAGCAATGTTACTTTGCATCAATCGTTAAGTGTATTCAGAACCACTGTTTCAAAATTGAATTCGATTACTGGAGGAGTTGGTGAAGCAGTGAAGGAAAAAGTACAAATCATTCTTAAAAAAGAAAACAGGATATGAACAAATTTGTGAAATCGAAGAAATTTTAGGCGGTAAACGTACTGAACTGCCAAGTAAAAAACCACTAACAGTGGAGCAAATAGCGGTTTTGTACATGCGCTCTTAAGTCCTTGTAAGGTGCAAAGAAGTTTTTCCCGACATAAGGACAACTTACGAGACAACAGGAGGCGTCTAACTATGGAAAACCTGAAAGATTTAGTAATTGTGAACTGCAACAGAAGAGAAGTTCAAAGCTTGGAGTGCTAAATATGAGTACCATTGGTTTTTATAACTTGTATAAAAAAAATGGCTTTGTTGCATGATTTATATTTAAGTACAGATTTTATTTGTAAGTAAGTAATTCAATGATTACATAAAATTAACATTGGCCTTAAAAAAAATTAAAAATCGATTTTAATATTTGGTGTGAATTTCTTTAATTGCATATTTTGGAAGTTTCTCATGAATAAATGCATTAGGGCATAAAAATCCGGTCCCCAATTATAACCAACATGTCACCTGACGTCTGGTATAAATGTCTCCAGTGGACATTTACATCGAGTTTGAACTCTCGGTAGAGGGCGGTGAATGCAAGTTGCGATATGCACAGCGTTAGTTCCCTAATATGGGAAGAGCAAGTTCCATGCACGAAACGTGGGGGTTGGGGTTTGGGTGGGTGTTTCCTACAACAGTAACTTTTCTACTCTTAGACTTGCAAGCCATCTCACATTAATGCTACGTGGTAGGAAGTGTGCCTATCTACATAGGAAGGTAAAGTTATCTCTGTGCTTAAATAAGCGCCAAGCCACGAAGGCGTATCAGAGAATGGAAGTATAACTCCACGCATTCTTAACCTCAGGACTACATGAAAGCGAATTGTCAGCTGTACGACCGGGCTGGTTTGCCTCCGGGGAAGAGCTTTGGGACCAGTTTAACAGGCGAGTGTATGTGGGCCTCAAAGCCGGTCTGAACGCAATGGAGATGAGAAGAAAACGTATCCTTGTTGGGAATCGAACATCGGTCTCCATCACGTAGCCTAGTCATGATACTGACAGAGCAACCCTGTCTCCCACATGTAATGAATTCGTCAGAACAGAATCGTAATGAAGTATTAATGTGGATTCATTCATGCAGAACCAGCAAATCAAATTTTTCCGTTGACAGGATTGCATCTATGAGCAATGCCTGTAGGGCTGGCGTCTATGTCCTTTTTTTAACTACCAAAACTGAAACTCACAATTTTAAAGTGGCATTTCCATGGTGCTCGTAAAATAAACGAAGGATGAGGAGGTAATATTTCTTACTGTCCCCTTGTATATTTTATCTCCTAAGCCATACGTAGATTTCGATAAAGTCTGAAATGGGGAATCGGGTTAAAAGTCGTTAGGGTTGTATAATTTTGATTCTCACCACTCAATCGACATTTTGTCACGTATTTTTCGATGCGAGAAAGGTAGCCTATATAATACAAAATATAAGACCTCATTAAGATCTCTTTCACTGTCTACGTTGATAACATACATATTCAAATATAAAAAAGAAATGCTTCAAGGTTCTTCTATCCCATGTATGCAATGTTTGCGTTGTTTTCTCTTCATTTAATTACGCTTATCAGTTCCGCTGATTAGCTCTGTTTCAACAATAGAATTTATGAATAAACAGTGTGCTATCTCTACTGCATATTAATTATACAAACCGTGGATTTGTGTCTGCAACAAATAAAAAAATAGATTAATAAGATCTGAGTTTCTAATATTCATCGTGTACAGGAGGTCGTGGTTTCGAAACTCGGCCCAGAGACCAGATATTCTGACTGCGGTTTATCTTAGTTTTATTCAGCAATTCATGGCAAATTCTGATATATTACTTTAAAATAGGCCATTACGGAAAATTATTCACATAACATTCATAAACTTCATCATACTCGACGCTATATAAAACAGGCCTAAGTATTTCGCAAAGCCTCCTTTCATAATTAAAATAAATCACTATGTAGGCATACATATATATATATATATACGTTACATACAAACAGGCCTAAATAAATTACAGTTGTTACATACAGACATATATACATGAATACCTATATTGTTTGGATCTATGCACATGCATAAATATATTACGTAGGCCTATGTAGCTTACACACGTGGGCGCACACAGACACACATCAGGGGTGTGCCGGAGCTGGTTCAACTTTTCGGCGGAATCAGTAGTATAAAGACGACATATTTCGAACAGGCACCTGATTTCGGATATCGTGAATTTTAGGAAGTAACAGCGCTGCTGCAGCGGGCCACGGGACTTTATGAATCCTACACGACCAACTTCTCAGCAGCGGTAAATAGAACTTTGAAGCTGCAGTTTTCTTTATTTACCATTGGCCTTTCTGATAATTCTGATGTAATATTTTAGCTTACAATTTCGAAACCATGAGTCACTTTGAACTTGCCTGTTGATTATATGAAATTCCTTATATACGTACATTCGATTCCTCGTCATGCCGCCATGTTTAGATAAGTAGTGCGTTGTCTTGTTTCAGACATTAACGTAGTTGCGACTATCGAACATCCGAAATTAGGGACCTTATATTGTACAGTCTTGGTGTTTTTTAATTATTAGGTGACTGTTACTAAAAGAAAGGAGTGGACAACAGACTCCATGAGAGTGCAATGCAGGCTGTAAAAGAGAAGAAAACGGGTTTCTTAAGAGACCTACTTGTTCAAGTATTGCACTCGATATGCAGTCGAAGTTGAGTTGTGACTCGAAATGAATTTCTTTATGTAAGGACATAGCTTGATGTTCTGTTCAGAACTATGTGATTATTTTTCACACATTCATGTAATTAATATTTTTAAGTAGATCTATGGCCGTTTCTTCTTTATAAAAAAATATGAATATTTACGTATTGTAGACCTGTGTTTCTCTTGTTCCTTTCACAGGCGTATGGTTCTTTTTTTTTATAAATTACATTTATTAAAAATTACACTACCTATCCGAAATAACGATCCGCCTTCTCCGAAATTATGTCACAATTTTCTCAGACCCTTTACAACTTTTTGGCTTTTATTAAATTTTTTTTAATATATGCTACATTTGAGATCATAATACATACTATTTCTCGTACGAGACACATTAAGCTACACGAACGTAACAACATTCTAATGTAAGATTTGAGGCTTTCACGGCGGTGACTATGAAGAAAGCAGTCTTCTGGGATTTGGCACCGTGTATATGTGGTGTTAACTGACGTTTCGGAGGAACGTATCGCCTCCATCTTCAGGGTAGAAGGAAAATATAAGAAATCCGCAAGCGAAGAGACCGTGAGAACCGGTAAAAGCAGTCTGCACACTCACAGTTCTGTAAAGGTAAAAATATACTTCTATATACGTTGAGATATTGAACGATATTGTAATATGATGTCACGTGAAAGCTCTTGGGAAAAGCTGTAGCAAGTTTTGGCATAAGCAGCAGCTACAATTTGCGCGAAACGTCCCGATTCTGGTTCTATTCCGACATTCCTCTGGTGAAAGTATCAGGACGCTGCCTCTGAATACTTAGCAAATCAATATGAACTGGCGTTTCGAAATGCACTACAGTAATTGCACCTTCATTTACATACCAGACCTGACATTGAGGATTCAACCCAGATATTTGTCTAAGGAATAATGAATATTATCCGCATCTTGTGTTCGAACCGACAACGATGTTTCCGTCATGAGGAAGAGTGTATTCTAGTCCACATACAAATGAGGGTTGGAGAGGGCCGCGGGCCACCATCATGAGTCTGACTGTGGTGATCCGTCATTGTCCACGGCCTTCGAGAATTTCTCTTTAAGCTCGAACACAACAAGTAACACTTCTGGCTTGTAGGCCTAATCGGGAGGTCCAATGGACTTAATGTCTGCCTGGACACCAACTATCCTAACTGTGGACTTTCGTGCCTTTCCTCAGCTCCTTCAGGCAGATACCCGAGATAACATACCTCAAATTATATAAGATTTGAGGTTTTCACGGCGGTGACTACGAAGAATGTCATCTTCTGGGATGTGGCACCGTGTAGATCTTGTGTGAACCGACGTTTCGGAGGAACGTATTGCCTCCATCTTCAGGGTAGAATAGTCTGCGAGCGAGGAACCAGGGTTAGCAAGTGGCTGCAGAATTAGGTTCACACAATATCTACACGGTGCCACATCCCAGAAGACGGCGCTTTTCGTACCTCAAATTAGATCACGGCCGTTTCCTTTCACATTCCTTACAATTCACAATTCGTTAATCATCCTACCATCTGACTCTCTGCGGACCCATTTCGAGCTACTGAGAGCGTCGTTGAGTAGACCTACGCAATGGCTAACGTTGCATTGTGGGCAGGAGACTGTTTAACTGAAAGCTTTGCAGAGGGCTCAGGAAGTCAGCGGTTGCAAGACTGAAGACCGAAGTCTTATTTCCCCTGGAAGTAGATATTATTTTTCCATTGCGTCCGGACAGGCTCAGTGATCAATCCACACGTCTAGGCAACACGCATCCGGTGACAATGTGCCTGGAGCCCGAAGCTGGCGATTTACCTCCGTCTAAGTCTAAGGTAAGGAATTCGTGACGATTTACACCAATTCTCCCGTAAGTTTTCAAGGTGTGGCGCTTGTACACAAGCAAACTTTATCTTCTCGGCTCTTTATATATTTTTATAATTGAAATACAAATATATACGGCTGTGTGCTCTATCAAATGGATTCCCGGACGATTAGGACACTTTTTATGATTCACCCTTAAGCCTAATTTGTATGCAGAAATTTTGCATCAGTAATGACATTTCCAATGAAGCAATTACGAGGACTACCGTCATGTGTAATGTTTAATATAATAATAAAATAATCAATTCTACAATTTTTTTCAATTAGGTTTGGAGGAAGCTGCGGCTACATTCCAGCACGAGGCGGAATCTATGTCACTCAGTGGACAAATTGCCAAGCAGACAAACGGACGGAGACTCAGCAACTCTACTTTACAGCTACGCGTTTTACTTCTTATCCACTGTTGCTCTAATAGAACGAAGTCTCTCATAGTGAGCTGTTAGCATGTCTGAACATCGTAAAGCTTAATATAACATAAGTTGAACATAGCAAGTATGTTTTCATATGAACCACTCTTACTCATCCAAGCAAAAAGTGTATTAAATTCATGTTGATTATATTATTTAAATCATAGGCCGTACATACCATTGTGATTTCATAGCATTGTTATAGTCAAAGCGGTAATACTCAGGCTTGCACCAGCAGAGGTATGATCTAAACCCCACTGAATAGCGTATAATAAAATTTAAATGATCTGGAAGGAAACGGTGATTACCTAATTTAAGGTACCATAGGGACATTTCCCTGGGGGATTAAAGACGCCCGCAAAAATTCTCAAGTCAGGATAGCGGATGTTCTGGCCCACATTCGAACCGAGCACTACCCGAATGCAACTCAGAATCTTGAGCCAACTTGCTCGGCTCCGTCGTAATTCACATATATGTGAGGTATAATTTTTTTTTCTCCTTGGCACTACAGCCCCAGTGGGCCTAGGCCTACCTCCATGAACTTCTCCGTTCACTTCGGTTTTTCTAGATCTTACACATTCGGTAGGACTCCTTGGGCGGGTGATCAACTCGTCGCAAGGCCTCTACCTGTACACAAACACAGAAAAACGCACACACACACAAACTAAACATCCATGCCCTGAGTGGGATTCGAACCCACGATCCCGGTTTCCAAGCGACCGAAGACAATACATGCCTTAGACCGCTCGGCTACTGTGACCGGCTGTCAGGTCTTATACCAACAAGAAAACCTGTGTTTGAAGGCCTACGTGCAAACCTGAGGCGGGGGGTTTTCTCTCGACCTTTCTAACGAAATATTTTGTTGCGAGGATGTTGTTGGTACATTTAAAATAAAGCAAAACTGTATCTTGTTTCTCTTCATGTGTGATTTCACTTGTACCGACAAGCGTTGACCTGATTTCCTCATCACACAGCTATGTCCTACAGAGAAACAAAAAAACATGTCTAGCCCAGATTAGGCCGTCAAATGCCAATGAAATTAATTAAGGAGTGTTCGTTGACTAGCTTGTAGCTATCATCTGTGAAACGGACTGAGTTATGGTTTAGCCTCAAGATTGCTAAGAGACTCCTTTCAGAATTATTAAAAAGAAATAAACGAGACAAACAGGGGCGGTAGACACAAGCCGATTTCCTTTTATATCGAACAAACATCAATAACAGAACTTCCCATCACAAGAATTTTAGGAAGCAGTTTGTTATTGTTATTACTGTTAACACCTTAGAGTATAAAATTTATCCAAATAGCATTTAAAATTTCAAATTATACCTTAGCGCAGTCGCTATAGCGAATGGTTACGGGCTGGACGACAGAGGGATCGGAGTTCCAGTCCCGGCAGGATCAAGAAATTTCTCTTCTCCACGTCGTCCAGGCCGGCTCTGGGGCCCACCCAGCCTCCTATTCAATGGGCACCGGGAGCTCTTCCCCCGGGGGTAAAGCGGCAGGGGCGTGAAGCTGACAACTCACCTCCAACTAGTGCCGAGGTCAAGGATATATGGATCTATACATCCACTCCCCCATAAGCCTTCATGGCGTTGTGCTTAATTAGTTAAGTACAGTGACAACTTCACCTTTTCACCTCACAGGAAAGTCTATGCCTCTATTACAAAGAACAACCGGCTAATGTTGTTTAGGGAAGTACATGCTGTTTATTCTGAGAATTGTAGGAAATATATATATACGCTCTGAGGGCAAATTGCAGAATTCTTGTTGTATACGTGTTTATACTGTGCATTATTTTAAAGGGCTAACTAGTGCTGCAGATCAGATTAGTTCGAGAGCTGCTGATTGTCGATAAGCTGACCAAGAAATCCCAAACTATATGGTACCCTGAAGGATCAATTGCTATAACAAAAATTACAACTGAGAATTATATATTACTGAGATTAATCCAAATGATAAGAGGATAGTAGAGAGATTATAAGTGTTGATGCGTTAAACAAAACATAGATGAATAATGAACAGTTAAAATCATCTAATAGTGTCTGTAAATAGCGTGATTATTGAGTATTTCTCTGTGTCTGTCAGACTGAATTATGTAATGATTTTAATTTTACCTAATGGTTATTGCGTAATGTGAACTGAAATGGACTGCGAATGAAGCAAACGTGAAATAGCGCAATGTAAGCCTACTATCCCGGAGTTAGCTTGGAAGGACAAATGGAAACAACACTAGATGCGAGAGCTGATACCACAGCCCAAACTCGAATTCAGATGTGGCACGTTATTGTTGATGATCTGTGAGACATTAACTAGAATCTCTGTCAGCTACGCTCTCTTTATAGTCGATTCTGGAATTACATATTATACTGATTTACATTTACAGAACTATGACCAATTTACTTATACTTCTCTATTCCATGATGCCTTGACGCGTTAAACCATGTACCCATAGATGTCCGCACTTGCACTAGCAAATTAAACTAAAATTGTAAGATTTGAGGCTTTCACGGCGGTGACTATGAAGAAAGCAGTTTTCTGGGATTTGGCACCGTGTATATGTGGTATTAATCAAAGTTTCGGAGGAACGTATCGCCTCCATCTTCAGGGTAGAAGGAAAAATATAAGAAATCCGCAAGCGAAAAGACCGTGAGAACCGGTAAAAGCAGACTGCAGTCTTCGCTTGCGGATTTCTTATATTTTTCCTTCTACCCTGAAGATGGAGGCGATACGTTCCTCCGAAACTTTGATTAATACCACATATACACGGTGCCAAATCCCAGAAAACTGCTTTCTTCATAGACTAAAATTATTCTCCAGAGTCTGGACATTTCTCAAACAAATGAAGTTAAGTTGGAAAGTTTACACTAGTCGATTTAATTTACGTTATATTTTGCTTTAGAATGCGCCATTAGGAAGGTCCAAGAAACTCGGGAATGTGTGGAATTGAATGGGGAAACTTAACGAAGAGCGGTGAATGTGGTCTCGATTAAATTGGCCCATGTGTGATCCAGGGGCGGGGTTTTGTGAAGAAAATATGAACCTTCGTGTTCCACAAAATTCGAGAAATTTCCCAACAATTTCCCACCGTTTCGGTAAGGATTCTGCTCCATGGATTTACAACATGTCTTGTTGGCTCTAGTAGGCACAAATATAATAAGAATCTGATGTCGTGCGAGCCCATACGAAAGAAGCCGAAGTGTACGGTCACCGTATTGTAAATAGTTATTAAAATATAACTGAAATGTCATAAACCTAAACATGATACATCTTCATCGTATCATGGAGCTGTTTATTTCAGGTTTCATCTTATGGTCGAATGAGACAGAAATGTTCATATTAAGAATGCACAATACAAAGTTTCGACTGGAACTTGGTGCGCTTAGCTTAATCAGCTGCACGCATGCATCTTCGGGACAGTTCAGAAGACATCTAACCACATATCTTTGAGGTTAATTTAATTTCTTCATTTTCCATTGAGTTTATTGTTTTAGTTTGCTTGTGGCTACTGAAGTGCACGAATTACACCTACTGTTATATATACGTTCTGTGTCTTTTTTTTTTTTGTGGTTGGAACCAACTCATTTGATCGGAAGGCAGGGACACGGTAATGTAAAACACAGAAACCGTATCAGATTGAGCTCATTTCATGCTTATGGAACACAAGTTCGGTTTCGACATTAGGTTTAATTTACATTTCATTCTTATACAATCGATTTATTTTACGGCAAATTACGTCAGAGAAACCAAAACAGCATGATAATGTAAACGAGCTTTGTTACCCTTCAGTTTCTTTGGGGAAATACCATATAATGAAATAGGGACAATTAAGTTATCTTTTTATACGATTTCAAATCACAAACTTTACATACACAACAAAATATAATTTATAACCTGATATTATAGCAATTTCCGTTATAAAAGCAAATGAAAAATAAATCCACAAATAAATCATTGGTATACTCCGGTGTTCACTTATGCATCACTGAACGACTGTGCAATAAATTCGAAAGTATTGTGATGGTGTTAACGCAGTGTCAACCGCTTTGCATGATTTCAGGGGTAACTCTGATATGTACTCAATAAATCAAAACATTTCCCATGATTCTAATAAATGCATCATCTCCCAAGTAAGGATATTAACCTGATAAGAGATGTGAGGTAAACACGCTGAAATAGCATAATGAAGAGATTCGTAATTCGTTCTCTTTGCTTAATATTTATGGAAAGACCACTATAATGTCCATCAACGCTTAAAGTATTTTATGTTCGTTTGTACCGACATGTTTCGACTCATCAATGTTAGTCAAGATCTTCCATCAACTTCTACAGTGTTTAATGTGTTAAATTGTTCCCGTTCGCCCTATTTTGTGTGAAGTTTGTTCCTGGTGTCTTGTCCTTATTCTATGATTACCCAGGCTATTAATGGGTTGCATGTCATACTAATGGAAAAGCCCGATGAAATTAAATAGGAATTCAGTTCTTCGCATTTTCGTCCTTTACTTTCTTATTTCCTTTCTTTTTCCTTTCCATACCTGTATCTTAAAGCAGTGAATTAAATTTCTACCACCGCAACCACAACAACCACCAACACCACAACAATCACAACCACCACCACCACAACAACCACCACAACAATCACAACCACCACAACAACAACCACCACCGCCGCCGCCACCACCACCACCACTACTACTACTACTACCTCTACTGCTACTACTACTACTACTACTACTACTACTACTACTACTACTACCTCTACTGCTACTACTACTACTACTACTACTACTACTACTACTACTTTGTATTCGGGAGGTACTCGGTTTGAATCTCGGCCACGACACCGGATATTCTGGCTGAGAATTTTAATGGTTTTCCTCATCCTCTTCTGACAAATGCTCGGATAGCATCTCGATTAGGCCGCGATCGCTTCCTTCTAGATCCGCTCCAATTCATCATTCACCAATCATCCTGCCTTTCGACACTGCACTCGTATCATCCTGATACTGACGGTGTCGCAAACTAAGCCAAGAAAAGGAAGACTGACAAATTCGTAGGAAGGAAACGACATTTAGGGTTCGAACTAGAAATAGATACACCAGGAATTTCTTTTCTGGAATACGCCGCGTAACGTGCGTAAACTGAAGCACATTTCTTCCTTAGATTAAATGTTGAAATCTGGGTTTAAGCTAATGGACGAATATTTCTGAATGATAAACTTGGTTATTATTGTTTTCGGGATAATTTTAAAAATGAAAAGATCTGTTACAAAGTAATAAAATTGAAATATGTAAATATGTAATTAAATAATTTATATTACAAGTATTGTTCATATACTGACACAAAAAGAGAACGTCTCTGAATGTTAGCCAGTGGAATTAACTTAAATGGGAATGGAAGTTTCTGGAGGTTAACTGCTAGAGATAGGTGGAGCATGGTCATTACAGGAAGCTTCCTTATCGTTCGTGGTTAACAATTGTATTTAAGGGGTCAGCAATACTAAACTTCCTTCCTATAATTTGATAACTTATATTTCTTTTTATCGATTTTTTCTGAATCAGCAAAAGCGTCGCGTATATCAGGGGACGCGGCGTGTAAAAAGAAGTTCCTGCGAATGTAAACCTCATACGTAAGGTAATGAGTAATTCTGGAAGTACGTACAACATTAATCTGGCAATGTCATGACAGTCAAATAGTCTGATGTCTGTGGCGTGGTCATCAAAGGGAATGACACTTTCTTCATGGCATGGGAACTCAACATTCTGTCACGTCTTCACCATTCCGTCCACGTAGAGAGTTCTTGCACACAGGAAATCGTGAACACGTGAGGTGAAGACGGCGCCCCTTGTTTGACGGTACAGACTTCTATATTAGCTGTAAGAACATCTGGTAAGGGAAGGTGACGCGAAAGAGACGTTCCACTTGAAGAAAGCTAACAATTGCATACTGTTTTGGTTTTCATACAAAAAAGGATCTCTGTTCTACGGACGTCATCCGTGGCCATGTTAGGAGGAGGTACCCGAAACCCCACCACACCCAAGAATCAGTTAAGTCTTTCTGCGTAACAATTTAGAAAGAAAAAACTTGCTACCGGCGATACTCACAAATCAAGTTTGTTGGAAATTTAAAATGGAGACTATCAAAGACATGATATTTCAGTCCGCAAAGTGTCTGGGCTACTTGCCGTTTGACTTTCATTCGCAATATAATTTCTCTTCGTCACCATGGTAGATCGCTTCTTGGACCCACCCATGTCTCTTATGTAATGAGTGCAGAACAATATTTTACCGGTGAGAAAACAGCAGAGCGTGTCGTTTTCCATTCATCGAGAAAAGGAATACGAGGATATTTACTTCCACTCTATCTATACGACAACATAACGTGTTACGGGACAACATTAATTTTTCTCGCAGAATTTTCAACTGCTGATCACACAGGCCGCGCGGTGTAAGACATGAAATATCTTCACCCGCTCGATCGTTGGATCGAGTCCTACCCGATGCATGGCTGTATGTCTGCGTTTCGTCTGTGTGTGTTTTCTTGTGGATGTAAAAGTTTTGGGACTGGTTGATCCCTTGTCCAACGGAGTCCTGCCAACTCTCTGTAAGGTTTAGAGTCTGAGAGCAACTGCTAATGGGAAAAGGTATGAAGGCCTAATCCGTCCAACGAAGGAGAAGAATTTTCAATCATTCTTTAGTAAGAAATAAAATCCGAGTCCATTATAATCTCTTGCAAAGATGACCATACTTTCGTGGTAATCGTGGTTACGTGAAGAAACTGCAAAAAGGGGCCTGAACGACGTAAAATTATTACATGCCAAAGCATATGAATTAGCTTTTAAATAAGGCACTCAAAAACTTCTAGCTCAAGAAAAATTTTAAAAGTTTCTAGGTTGGATTCAACACTGAAAGCGAGGTGCTGTATTATCGACACTAGCAGCGTTGAAGGAAGAGACCAAAGTGTTGTGAATAAAACTTTGCTCTAAGAAAGAGTAAGTGACAGGGTGACGGAGGAAATTACACAGCATGGAGGTTCAAAATTTATATCCTTCACCGAATATTATTGAATAAACAAGCCAAGGGGATGAGCAGAACATGAAGCACGCATGGGGAAGAAGAAATACATTACTTACTTTACTTAAGCTGTTCATCTTATATCCTACGGTGTCGAGTTTGTATTTTTAATTTATTTTGATCATTTTACAGACGGTAGGACTCCTCGGACGAGTGATCAACTCGTCGCAAGGCCTCTACCTAAACACAGGACAACACAAACACAGAATAAACACATACACACACCAAATATCCATGCCCTGAATGGGCTTCAAAACCACGATCCAGACTTCCGAGCGAGCAAAGACTGTACATGCTTTAGACCGCTCATCTACCGTGACCGGCTTAAAACATACAAGCCTGTGAAATTTTTGTCGGTACTCTCAAGGAACTATTTGAATGACCTAGAACAATATTAAAATATTATAAAGACATGAAGTAATGGGTGTGAACTTTGATCTGACTGATTCAGAATAAGATACAGTAGCGAGCTCTTTTGAAGACGGTAACGAACATTCGGGAACCATAAAATACGAAAGGTTTCTTGAAAACTGTCAGCTTCTGAATAATTCCGGAAGCAGTTAAGCAACAAAATTGACTAACAAGTATGAATGTGTTTTTGTACATATCTGTTAAGGTTATAGGACCTATGGATTATAATATAATGTACCAACATGGCGACTGGGTCTCTTTCGTGACAATGTAAAGACCGTTATAGGAAGGAATATTGAACATAAACATCGACTCAGTAGTAGTGACGCGTGAAATACAGCTTTATAATGCAATAATAGAAGCCGAACTAAGTCTGAAGTTTGATTTACCTATTTTATTAAGAGAATTCATGATTACATTGATTTATATGGAAGTCAGTTTCTGCTAATAGACCCTCAGGGAGTGTAAAAAAATACATGCGAGCAGCAGTTGTTCATTTTAAAAGAACAACGTTATAATTGTGCAATATTTAAAAAACTCGTGTGGTTTCAATTTACGAATAAGAAAAGGCCAATGTTAACTGAAGCGAGGATAAGGGAGTAGGAAGAAAGAGAGAGAGAGAGAGCGTGCACAGTGAAACGCTATTAAGCGCCGACACACACCTGCTCAGCCACTTGCCTCATTGCATTGTTAGCATTAAGAAACGTGCTTTATATTTTACTGACATTTAGGTAATGAAATAGTAAATAATATTCCAAATTTTGGTCCTTAGTTATACCTAATGTATGGGTAGTTGGACCTACGCCACAGTGCATTGTTTCTCAACCTGTGTACAGTAACATTTTGGAAAAAATTATAATTCATGAAGTGTCGAAATACATGGTACAATGTTTATTCTTATATAACAATCGAACAGATTAACTTAATGTACCAGAATCCTTCTTCAGGAGCAGACGGTCCCCAGTTGCTCAATCAATGCAACTTCTTTTAGGGAATCCAAAAATTCATTCGTGTTCCAAATACCCAGCGTTGGATACAACATCAGGCTAGTTAAATTCATTTCACATCTTCACAGTCTGTTTCTTGAATATTAGCTTAACTTAACTAGGCCTGTTGAGTTGTCTTTTTTTAATTCTTCTAACTAAAATTTAATATGCATTTGTCGGCTTACCTATGCATGCTAATGTAGCAGCCATCTCATGATCCCTGATTTGGTAAGTCCAATAATATTTTTGGTAGCACCGACTGGTAGGTAGGTAGGTAGGTAATAATATAAGACCCAGGATGAGATGGCTAGACAATGTTGAGAACGACCTGAAGAAGATGAAGGTGAAAGAATGGATAGAGAAGATGAGGAGGTGAGAGCAGTGGAGATGGGTTGTAGAGGAGGCCAAGGCTCACCCAGGGCTGCAGTGCCGAGTGGTAGATAGGTAGGTAGGTGGGTGGGTAGGTAGGTAGGTAGGTAGGTAGATAGGTAGGTAATACTATTTTGGGAGAAGCAAATTAAGAAGCTCCTCATTTTGCATTTTTCTGCATCCTCTTGTTACTTGCTATTTCTTAGGTTGATATATCTTAGGATATTAATGCAACTATTGACACAAAAACAGATTCACTGCAGTCTCGTTTCAATTATAATTAATAGCTCCAGATATCTGTGTTGTTTTAATATTCAAGGGTTAAAGTGCTATGGCACCCTGTTATGATACCTTTTACACTATTTGTCACATACACGTGTACATCCACTGGACTGTGAGGTTGGATTGAAAATGTATATATAAAGCATATATATATACAATCCAAAGTATTAGAATCATCTTCATATAAAAAAAGAATAAATGAATACATATATAAATTCAAACAATGTGTTTCTTATTATGCTGTAACACACTAATTTTATGCTAATGTTGAGTTACATAGGTGAAGAAAACCTGCTAAAATGTCTGAAAAAGATTGCAGGTTGTCATCAAGATTGTAACCAGGACTTTGTATATCTCCTTATTTGTCGGGCAATTTACCGCATTGCCTGCTGATGGAGATTCAGAGAAGATATGGTAGGACCATTATAAATGATGACTCCGGAGGACTATTGCTGGAAGATGTTGCGATTCATTTTAAGATATAACCTCGGAATTCCATCACCAAATCACGGCCCGCAAAAGAAACATTCTGCCCACGAGGATGTTAATGATACAACATTTACAAGTTTCTCATTCTCATACACATTACAGAGAAAGGACCAAAATGGCAATGAATAAACAAGTCTATAAATAAATAATAATGAAGGTTTTAGTCAAAACGCAAATTTCTTGCCCAAATTACGCTTATTTTATACTTACATCTCCTACAGCATATCTACGTCAATTTGCCGATCACAGTAGCCGCGCTCTCTAAGGTAGGCTACGCACTGGCATGCGTCAAGACATGTAACAGTCAAGACACGATGTCTGCGACATGACGCAAAGAAAGGAGCACAGTTGAAACGAATGAGATTATGAAAACCGCCGCACACCGGTCTGAGTCATGATGCTGACATCAGCTTCAAGCTGACGAATCATGGATGAAGCAAGACTCCATCTTTTGTCTCATGCCTTGATGTCTGTCTTGACGCAGTTGGTCTGCGGCCGCCCTAAAGCATGAACCAACTTCGCCCGCTCGAACACTGGGATCGTGGGTTCGAATCCGACTGGAAGCATGGATGTCTGTTTGCATTTATTCTGTGTTTGTGTTGTTGTGCGTGTAGGTAGCGGCAGTGCGACTGGCTGATCCCCCGTCCAAGGAGTCCTACGGACTGTGTATAGGATTAAGAAATTGAAACGTGGCCAAGGTCCAAAAAAAGGACTGTAGAACCTAGCTAGATAGATCTACGACTAGTTATGAGAAGGTGAGATGTACCAGTGGACATTTAGATTAACACTTATTCGAACAAGTTGTGATCATCATTCAGAATTTAGTTTGCTGAGTCGGAATTACAGCATTAATTCGATTATAAGGCGAGAATTTTCTTCCCAAATACCTCTTCTTAGAAAAGGGGGACTTATTTTCGGATATTTATGAATAAATATAATGAAGATGATTATGGGAATTTCTAACTGCTAATTAAATTTCAAATTTGTGATTTTTTAACAATAATGTTCTATTTATTTTTGCTTACAGCCTCGGCACTAAATTACATATTAAATTTTATCAAAGCAAAACATTCTTTGCCGATTTGTTCGTTAGAAAATTAGGGGGTTGTCTTGTTATACGGTGACTGTTAACGTTATTCTTTAGATTGTCCTGAATGTTGGGCTATTCTGTTAATGCGAACAACTTGTAACTATCCGGCATTTTTTTTCTACAGAACTTTCTCGCGAGGTTGTCTGACTTTAGGTCATTTCGAAATATTCACATCAGTGGCGAGAGTAAAAATAATTGCCTTCTCCTAGCCAATATGGACGGAGAACACTGGAGAGCATCTGCCGGGCCTGGAATCGAACTGATTATCTCCTTAATTCGAGTGAGACGTGAAACCACGAACTTTCAGATGCCTGGAGTAATTTTAACCTGTCGTTTTCTCGTAATGAAATCGCTAGTGCAAAGCAAAGTTCTGTGGCGTGCAATTATGTGCGTGTTCTGTTGGTATACTGACGTGGTGGTAACGGTGTGCTGAAGATGTGGGTCTTCTGGTTCCGAGCAAAAGAGATTGAGGAACCAGGGACCGTTAGGAACAACTGCAGTCTGCCAAGGCGCGTAACGCGGCTGTAGTGAGGAGTGACAGGACACTCAGCAAACTGGTGCCCGCCTCAAGCAATTCTCAGATGTTTGTCTGACTCATGCTACTATGCTGGAATTACGTATATGTAATTTAACCTCAGTGTACAATCTGCTGAGGTCATTTACCGTTGACTCTATCGCGTTCAGGTCTTGAAAATTCTCAATATCTGCGGTAGTGTATTTAAAGTTCCGAAGGATTCGACCTTAGAGGATTAACAATATATGCAGTTCTCAGTGCGTGAAGGGATAAAGATAGGGGGAAATCTCTGCATGAACTTAAGAACGTTATGAAGATGAATGGGGGACTGGAGACAAAATTCCCGGCATTCTTAACCTCTGCACTAGGCAGATGTGGTTGGCCATCTTCATGCTTTAATAAACCACACCTTAATAAAGAGACGGGCTGCAGGCAGGATGACTGGGTAGAGATTTTTCCCTTTGCTGCCATATCCACATAGGTTTTGGGACAACCATCGTCGTACCAAATTGATACCTGGTGCTCTCTCCTGTGGGCGAAGTGGCAAGGTCTTGAAGCCGTTCAGCCAGCTTCTACTACAGAGTTCAAGAATGCCTGGAGCTTTCTCTCAGTTCCACCGTGTGTCTTCATAGAATGGTGCAGAATGGTACTTCGGTACGTGTTCTTCATATTTACCTGCATCTTATAACGAAAGACAAATATTTTTAGCCAAAACGTTCTTTTCTGGGACGAAACGTTCTTCTTTCCAGGATAATGATTTTCCACTACCCAGCCACCAATACAGGAAAGACAATATTATATACAAGTATTTGATAAAATATAAATATTCGGGATATGAAAACATGTCGACCAATCTCCCAAATAACTGATCTGATACAAGTTGTATATACGACATCTACCAGTTTTAATTTTGAGGACGATGCACTGACTGTCCCTGGTACTGTTCCCGCTTCATGAGTTGTCATACTGGAGACAGGTTGTTAAACAAATAAAAAAATGAGGAAGTATTGGTAAAAACTTGTTGGAAAAGATGTCCATTAAAGTAATATTATTTACTGGATGTTTCAAATATTTCTTTAGCAACCTACGTTCCCAAAATTTCCAGAATTTCTCATGCATTATTTTACTTATTTGAGTTTTTCAAAACTACTAAAATGAGTCGCATATTTTCCCAAACACAAATCACAGCTTCTTAAGAAATTTGAATTACATGTTACACATTTTCAAAATTTGTAGTTCCTGTGAAGGCTTCTCACAATGAATCATAAACGCCGAGACGACACCGAGGAAAGTATGGCGGTAGTTAAATGCGCAATGACAATGCGCAGGGATGTGTCAGAATGGGCGGCCATTCAGTGTTGGGTACTGAAGTTCTGTAAGGTAGTGGATATTTTAAAGAGAGTTGACATACAAATTGTTAAGTTTCCTTTTGTGACCATATTCATATAACTCGAACAAAAAATGATGTACTTTGCCCCGATCTTCTCAAATTTTACTGTGCTAAAAATCAATTTGCTCACTATAGAGACGTTAAGAATATATACTCTATTTCTTTAATCAGTGTTCTGTTATTTATCACCATGGTACCTCGTAGTGGTTAAGGCAACACACGGTTGCTAAGCTAAGAAACTACGGTGGACATGGATGGCTTTTGCACTATGAAATAGGTGATGGTCTCCCAGCGATCAGCCCAAAGACGACGTTAAAAAAAAAAAGGATCAAAGAATTTTATATATACAGAAGAAGATACTTTTTAACACGACTGTGGAGCTCTCCCACTCTCACTCAATACAACCTTAGTTCTTCTGCTTACAGCAAAAAAATATCCAAGAAACAGATAGCTTACCTTGGGACGCTTCCATACGAATTGAAACGGTGGTGTCTGGTGGTAAAATACTGAAGTTTGGGTAGCGGGAAACTCAGGATCTTCCCACAGTTCCCCGCGCTTCAAACAGGAGCGCCTGATGCGCTCGTAGTCCGTCATGGGGCACACCTGCATCAGAAATACAATCTCAGGGGCAATCGCAACTCATACATACGGTACGGACGCCTAAAACAGAAGCCTACTCATCAGGGACACCTGAAATAGAAATGAGCTCGCAACTCATACATACTGTACGGACGCCTACAACAGAAACCTACTCATCAGGGACACCTGAAATAGAAATGAGCTCGCAACTCATACATACTGTACGTACGCTTACAAGAGAAACCACTCATCGGGGACACCTGAAATAGAAATGAACCCTCAACTCATACATACTGTACGTATGCCTACAACAGAAACCTACTCATCAGGGACACCTGAAATAGAAATGAACTCTCAACTCATACATACGGTACGTACGCCTACAACAGAAATCTACTCATCAGGGACACCTGAAATAGAAATGAACTCTCAACTCATACATACTGTACGTACGCCTACAGCAGAAACCTACTCATCAGGGACACCTGAAATAGAAATGAACTCTCAACTCATACATACTGTACGTACGCCTACAGCAGAAACCTACTCATCAGGGACACCTGAAATAGAAATTAATTCGCAACTCATACATACTATACGGACGCCTACAACAGAAGCCTACTCATCAGGGACACCTGAAACAGAAATACACTCGCAGCTGATACATACTGTACGGACGCCTATAACAGAAGCCTAATCATCGTGGACACCTGAAATAGAAATAGTCTCGCAACTGTTACATACATTACCCAGGGACATTTGCGACAGAACCACCGATAACAATGGGACAGTCCCTTAGCCAGTCTGGACGCCGTTACGAAGAGAAAAATGCCTGCCCGTACCGCGAATAAAACCCAGCTTTTTGAGTCTATAGCCAAGATACATATTCTATTAGATTTGTGGTTGTCATAGCGATGGTTGTCTTCTCGGATGTGACGGAGTGTACTCTGATAGAAGTTTACCAGCGTTTCGGAGGAACTAGTTGTCTACATGGGTTTATGCAGGGTCTAAGAGTACCTAATTCAGGGATGCAGCAAGAAATGCTTTTTGTCTCTTAGAAGTTTACCGATGTTTCAGAGGAATGTACCGCCCCCATAGGCCTATTCAGGGACATATGAAGCATGCAGTAAGCAAGGCTTCTTGTCTCATAGAAATTTACTGACGTTTCAGAGAAATGTACTGCCTATTCAGGGCCAAAGAATAAATTAATCATGCAACAAGCAAGGCCTCTTGTCTGATAGAGGTTTACGAACGTTCCAAAGGAATATAAAGCCTCCATCTTCAGGGTCCAAGAGAAGGCCAAGGAAGCTACCAGTGTCGGTGAATTTATCACAAGACTTCACAACGTCACATCCCAGAAGACACTGCTATCATTAACCAAGGCTGGTTTCGATTAAATCGAACACAAGTTTCTGCAGGTTCACTGAGACGACAGACAAGAATGATTGGAAAATGTAGAACTATGAATCTGAATTTGGGGAGAGTCTGATACAAATGATAAACTCCATATGTATTTGTTTTCCCGTGAGTAGGATCTGCATCCTGCATAGTATGCAACTGCTCGTCACGCGAGGAGCAGTGGGTGTCCACCAGGCGACCTTGAGACTGGGGTCAATGAATGTAGCAGCTAATGACGTTGGCGGCAGAGCACAGCGGTGGTTTGCAATGTTTAATTTACAATGAAA
The DNA here is from genome assembly GCF_002891405.2 of Cryptotermes secundus. NCBI lineage: Eukaryota > Metazoa > Arthropoda > Insecta > Blattodea > Kalotermitidae > Cryptotermes > Cryptotermes secundus. The sequence goes on from NW_019738888.1 coordinate 470,533, forward strand.
TCGGGTCTCTCTCTTTCTTTAAAGACGCTGGTTTCCTATATCACTACTCATGTAAGTTGTGATTCTGCATATCACGTTAGAATTTGTATTCACTTGTTGCAGATGTAACACAATATCAGTTAACCTAAAATATTCTCTCGTATTAACGGGAATGCTCTGATTTTAACCTGCCAGTCAATTGGTAGAACAATAGCACAGTGTTGTGAGTTGTGCATTGAACATGGAGGATCTCATTTCGAACAATTTTTGTAAATTCAGTAAATAATAAACAAAATTATAGCGTATTTTAGTGAACATTTTACTAATGAGTTAGCTCATTTCTGGGCCATTCCGTGTTGTTGCGAAGCTATTAGTATTACATAACACATATAAGATTGTACAGAGTGAGAAACTATTTTTTTCTGCATTTTGTTAAATATCTATTCACCATATCGGAAAAAAATTACAAAAAAAAAAAATGTAGATTTTCATGAGATCAGTGTTGTCATGCATCATTTTAGTTACAGACCTACGGTGAGCCAGCTTTGAGGACATTGATATTATTCCATCTTACTTTCGTGTAGACTTGTCTCTCACCCTAAAGGCGCGTCCACATTACTCGTGCTCGTGCTCGTGAGTAATGTGGACGATATGACAAGTCACGGGACAAGCAAATTTTAAAATTTTAATTTAAAAACTATAGCCAATAAATTAAAATACGACTACAGCCTATACACACTACGAGTAAATATACGGATCCTCACGCGGCGAAGCCTGGCGAGCAACTGAAGTAGGGTGGATGAAGATTTACGAGCACAAGTAAAAGCCAGACGAGTCTCCCGACGAGCACAAGCCTGGCGAGCACGAGTAATGTGGACGCGCCTTAAAGAGAACACAGATTAAAAGTGCCTGGAAATAATGTGCTGATGAAATTATTTGGGTATAAGTGAGAGAAAGCAAGAGGACGAAAAACACAGTACAAGTAGGAGTTCATAATTTGTCGTTTTCATCAAACATTATTAAGGCGACCAATTAAAGGAGGAGAAATGCCGGGGCACATTGTACGGATGAAGGAAGTGATATGTGCATAGAAAACTTCAGTACTATAAACTGAAAGGAAATGAGAAAACATATGATCATATGAGAAAATAGTATTAAAATGTCTGGGGCCTAGTGGCTGGTTCTTGTCAACACGCAATGAAAGTTCTGCTTCCACAGAAGGCGCGGAATCTCACAGCCAACTGCGCGGATATAAATTTCAAGGGCAATCTTCACGAAACCCTTTCCATAATTTTGGAGAAGAACGTAAAGAATGGATATGACCTCCTTGTTATGCGTTCCATTTATGTAAATAACAAAGATCAGCTAAGCAATCTTCTCGCTAAAAGAATGTGTGTTTATCTCTGTAGTGCATATGTAATGGCTGTGAATTTTAATATCCGTATTTGTGTTACTCATCTGCCATTACTATTACATCTCTCTGTACGGTGGCCATCTAATTTTCATAGCATTAATTCCTAGCCCCCAGCATGACAGCTGTACGAATTTATGAGATGGGTGCCATACAAACGTCACTTAATACAGGGCACTAATTTATTTTGTGGAAATCGTTTGTTACGATATTTCATTGTGATTATAAAATATCATGGCGGCAGCGCCAGCTTTCCCAGCATGTGAGATCTGTATAAAATGACGTCATGAGCGAACGAAAAGTTTTTTATACGTTAAAAGTTATAACGTGACTACTTGGTACGAATGGACAGTGCCACAGAAGTAGATCGCTTAGGCTAACTAAACACCATGTGTAGGGGAGCTAAGAGTTCTTAACCTAGACGCTTTAGTCCTGGAGAAATTACTCCAGGTTCCAACTGGATAGGAGGTTAAGTGGGCCCTAGAGCCGGTCTGAACGCAGTGGCGAAGAGAAAAACCCTACCGGGAATAGATCACTAAGAGGTAAAAAAAAAGGCTATCTCTATAACAAGCCGTGAAGGCCCATAGGGTTGTGAGACGTCGAGGCTCCAACATTTTCTAGACAGTTGGCTCACAGATGGCGGTAAGGTTGTCAGCCTTACGCGCCAGCAGCACTTTACCCCCCAAGAAGATTCCTGGTTCTCATTTCTGTTAGAGGCTGAGTCGACCACAGGGCCATAGTGCGGCTGGAAGGATTCGGTCAATTGAAAAATCCACCTCATCGGGACTCGAAACCGCTACCTTCCAGCTTGTAGCATAGTGCCTCAACCAACTACGCTACCGTGTGCCCCCTCACTAAGAGGTATTATTATTATTATTAACTTATAATTCCCCCTAGCCCCTCTACATACACAGATTATTTTAAAGAAAAGGAGCCATAATCCTTTTCCATAATCGCATATTTCTCTCGGAAACCATTGTAGATGACAAATATCCGATCGCATTTCCACTGTGGTATGTCATAAACAGTGAACGACACTGTTACAAAATACTGTTGCCTTTCTCGTGAGACTGAACTGATGTCAGTGTTTGTCGGACTACTTTGCTAAGTCTAACAGTAAGGGTGCGTCAAACACGCTTTGGGTACGCTGCTGTAATTTAATAAAACAGGTTTGTAGTCTGAACATGACATACTGCACATAAGGCACTAGAGTGATGTAAGCAGTCACGTGTGACACAATAGTAATATCTGCATTCCTTCAACCACAAGTATGGTACCTGTAACTTCCGGGCCAATGCACAGTGTGTAGGACTAAGCAGAAGGCCATTGTAATTTTCCTCACGTCTGGAAGGTCTGCCGAACTATATGCCTGTGACAAAGGTCTCTCCGTCCAACGTTTTATACTGTCTACATTATTTTCGGAGTATGTGACCATTTATCTTTATCCATTTTTGTGCACAAAAATTGACGTATTTTGGGAGGCTCAATTTGCATCTGCATGTTTCCTTTCTGTTTGTGTATGTGCATGTGTGCGTGTGTGTGGGGGGGGGGCATAATTTTATGAAGTTATCAGTAGCTAGACTGCATAGCGCTCAATGGTAGGATGTTAGACGCATTGTAAAGGATTTGGAAGGAAACGGTCGTGACCGAATCGGGGCACTATTTCGGAACATGCCTGGTGGTATCGAGGAAAACCACGAATATCCTCAATCAGATTAGCCAGAGTTCCGGCCGAGATTCGAACCCCCCCCCCCCCGAATACGAGTCTACAGCATTATCGCTTCGCCAGTCCCTTCGGCCGTCTGCATGTGTTGTCTCCGAAGCTGTTTAATGAATATCTAAAAGACGTATCATTGGCGTTCTACACTAAAATTTTAACATAATTTAATTCTGGTTGTTACATGTTTAATAAAGGTAAAAAAAGGAAGAGTTGTCATTGTGCTTAACTAATTAAGCACTACTTCAAGAAGGCGTATGGGGGAGTGAAGATATAGATCCACATTTTCTTGACCTCAGCACTAACTGAAGGTGAAATGGCCGCGCCATAGCTCATGCGGTTAGCCGCTGGCTTTCCTCCTCGGAGGCCCGGGTTCGATCCCGGGTCTGGTCAAGTGGGATTTGTGGTGCAAAAGTGGCGCTTGGGCGGGTTTTCTCCGAGTACTTCGGTTTCCCCTGCCAGTCTTCATTCCACCAAATTCTCCATCATCATAATCACCCGGGGAAGGCTACAATAGGCCAATCAGTGACTGCCGTGCCGAGTGGACCCAGTGGGGCTCCACCCCCTCTTAATCGAATTAACAAATCTGGAGCTGAATGGTCAGTTTCATGCCCCTGCCGCTTTACCCTCGGGGAAAGGGCCCCCGTTACAAATTTGATAGGAGGCTGGGTGGGCTCCAGAGCCAGTCTGGAAGACGTGGAGAAGAGAAAATTCTTGACCCTACCGAGATTCGAACTCCGATCCTTCGATCGTCTAGTCCGTAGCCAGTAACTATACCGACTACACTATTCCGGACCTTTTTCATAGGTTTAATACAAACCTTATTTTATATAAACCTAGAAATAGAACACATGTAATAAATAAAAAATATGTACAGGTAAATATTACATAAATATTGATATGTACTATATTTACGTACATATTCTTTCTAGAATGGTAAAACAGGCGAAAACTTAATATTCTCCATAAAGTAAAATAAACCTAATTAGCCCTAAAATCTAATACTGGTGTTTGGGACGTATCTTAATATGACGTATGTTCAACAAAATTGAAGACAAATACAGAGCGGGCAAAAAGTCAGTTCGCGTAAAACATTCTTTCGTATTAACGGGCATGGTCAGGTTTACACGTTGCGAATGGTATCACATGTTGCGAGTTGTGCATTGCACAAGAAATATCTCATTTTGTCCAGTTCTTGTAAATTCAGTAAGCAATATAGAAATTTCTAACGCATTTTAGTGTATATTTTACTAACCAGTTTTTGGGTTACTTCATATTTACACTATGGTCTTTTGTGCCGGCATGTGCACTGAGTAGCTTCGCAACAGTAGATTTGCATTTAAAATAATTAATATCCAGGCGTGCATAATCGCGAGAAATTCCTCTGAAAAATATGTACGTATGTTACTTCAAACTGGGGAATGCTGTTCCACTATTGTTTGTAAACAAATTCGTGCCTTAAAAGAGCTCTTGTTTACATGAGAAATTTTAGGTTCTATTGACAGTGACTATGATGAATACTACATTCTACAAGCTGAGCAGTGTAATCTGGGTTTACATAAATTTCTCCGAAACTTCGGCAAATTTTACCACACTTTACGTCGTAATATCCAAGAAAATAGCACAGGTCTCTTGTTTACAATTGCTACAACTATCCGTGTCAAATTTCATCTCTATTAAAAGTAACACAACAACCGTTATTACAGTAATCTGTCGGAAAAATCATTGGTCATGTTTATTTTCTTACCAAACGCCCCTCATTTCTCCTGAATAAAAGAAACACAACAATTATGGGACACAATGCTATTTTCAACTTTCATCCACTTCAATTAAATTCCAGTCAAAGTTCATCGCATGTCATATCACAATACGAATTTTTTATTTCATGTTGCTTAATCTGTTTACAATGTAAGCCGGAGCAAGCAAATACGAGAAATTGCACATGTTTAAATTAACCATCTGTCCGTGATACTTACGTTTTTATCTTAGCAATGTCCGGCACACTTTAACCCTGTGGCGAATTGTTCCCTTTAATATAAGAAATATCACTAACTTCCACTTCACATCCAAATTATGTCTAGAAGCTTTCGCATGAGCATTTATTTCTTAATGCTTGATTTAATTTGAAAATCATCACTTCACATCACACACTAGCACCGATAAGTAGATACGGTATCCCATCTCTGCTAGTTGTCGGTGTGCTTCCAGCTTGTAGGCCGACCTTTCAGCTGTTACATGTTCCAAACTGTTCATATCTATATCCCGCATTGAAGTCTCCTCCGCAAATGGAACCAACCAGTTGCCATCTAGCGGAAAATTGACGAAACTGGCTCCCCTCTCTGCTACAGATCCGCAACCTTGTAGCTAGTAAATCTTATAGAAAAATAAAAGTAGAATGTTGAACCTGTCTCAGGAATGTTGGTTCATAGCAACTATAGCTTGGCTGAAGCCAAAGAACTCAACGCAACAAGTATTAAAAACAATCGATATTGGTGTGCATTTTGCGGTCCCGAAGTAATAGAACCAGTGCATTTTAATAGCATTGATGCTGGACGTGTTTAAGAATCTTTCAAGCAATAAAAACATTTCAATTAAGTTGAGCAGAAGAGGTTTGCACTAACTTAACTGATGATGGAATTCTTTTTCGGTGTGTATAAGATATTTACAGATCTAAGCTTCACGCCATAACTGGTGTAACACCAATCGAGTACTTAACACGAGGTCTCATCATTTTTTGTTTATGCTTTCGTATTAAAAATGCTTGCATTCCATGCTGCAATGTCTGTGGGTTCCACGCGTCTGCGACTTCTCACATGCGCTGACCTCAGACTCCCGAATTCCCTTCCCGGTCTGAGAACATATTGTTGGGATCTCGCTACTGTTCCCGCTACGTTTGATGGGCACACTATTCACACACTTTAACTTAACTTACTCATGGAGGTGAGTCCTTCTTGAGGAGCCGCCAATTGCGCACTACTCAAGAATTCCCAACATTTTATGAAACCTGAAGGTTCATTACTGTATTCACAAGAGCCCTCCACTGGTCTTTATCCTGAGCCAGATCAATTCAATCCATACCATCCCTCTAAGATCCATTTTAATATTGTCCACCCAACTACTCCTTGGTCTTCCCAGTGGTATCCTTCCTTCCGGCTTTCACGCCAATATCCTATATGCATTCTCCTTCTCCCCATTCGTTCTACATGCCCTGCCCACCTCATTCTCCTTCACTTGATCATTCTAATTATACACGGGGTAGAGTATAAGTTATGAAACTCCTCTTTATGGAGTTTTCTCCAACCTCCTGTCACTTCATCCCTCTTCGGTCCAAATATTCTCCTCAACACCCTGCTCTCAAACACCCTTAGTCTATGTACCTCCCGCAATAATGTTCACACACTATGGGACGTATTCTAGTCACCAATAAGGGACTGAAATAAATAACAAAGCCGATCTGAGTGGTCGGACCCTGCAAGAGCTCCCACACACTGTAATCGTGATTCCAATCTTCATACGCACCTGAGGCATGGATATTTTTCGGCGATTTTGTGTTGTCATAGGAGGCACAGAAATAATGATTGTATAAGGAGTGGGCCTTCTTGGCCCTTGCAACGTGACCACAGTGATCTATTGTGCCTCCCCTTCTGATTATCCCCTCAACAATCCTGCGCTTCGAATGAAGCGTAGGATTTGTACGTGGGAACATCGAAGTAGTCACTTGGTTCCATAAAATATTGACCCAAGTGGCACAGTCTTAAATAAGTGAAGGCCTCACATTCGCACAGGATGTGTGTGGCTGTTTCGTTTTCTTCTTGGCACCTCTCACAAGTTGGACTGTTACTCAGTCCCAATTTGAAGAGGTGTCCTTTGAGGTGACAGTGTCCTGTAAGTAGTCCTACCACCCATCATAGCTGGTTCCCGTTAAACTTCAACAGTTCCTTCGCTCTTTTAGTACAGGGTCCTCGTATGAGTCCCTTTGCTTGCCTGAGTCATCCTACTAAAATAAAAATCTTTTCTTGGTATATTTGAAAACTGGTGGCTGAGAGTTTGATGTTGGCAAATGACGTGATGAGGGAGATGCTGTTTACATAAAAGAAATTATCTATGCAAAAGAATTAAGGAAATTATCTATCTACCTATCCTGTTGCTCCCACTTGGAGTACAGGGCATCCATGAAACACTTTGTTTCTCTTCAGCTCCTTAATCTTAAACGGTCGGTAGAACGCTTTCGACGGGGGGTCAGCCCGATGCAAGGACACTACCTACACACAACACAAACACAGAATAAACGAAGAGAGACATCTATGCATTGAATGGAATTCGAACCCACGATCCCAGTATTCGAGAGGGCGAAGACATTTCATGCCTTAGACCGCGCGGGCACTGTGACAGGCTGCGTTCTTCCGCCAGAGTTCGGATTTGCTATGTAATGTAGGCTGGGTCAGGGATCATTATATCGTGGCAGGACTGTAGTAATAATTACTGTTTGCAGGCAACACGCACTGCATTAATTGATACTGCCACATCGTCAGTACCTAACAAACCAATTTTATATTGTTCACAATGTAAGTCTCACCATCACTTGTATTCATTGCCTTCTAATCGCGAGCTGTCTTATCCAACTGAAAGGCATGGCATAAATAGTTTATGCCCTTTCATAAACATGCAGTTAAGCCGCTGCAAAATTAAATGTAGATGATATTTTTGTTTAGCTGACTGCAACTGGTCTGAATACAATGATGCATACAGGAAGATCCAGTTTGTTCTGTGGTTGATTCCTGCCAAACCTTTACTTATCTTAATAGTTCCACATATATAAACACAAATCTCTTTCTCAACCCCCCCCCACACACACACACACACATGTATGTTAATATATCGTTACCAATTCAATTAAAAACTGTAATTAAAACAAACTGACCAAGGCATAAGTGGGTGGATAATATTAAAATGGATCTTAGAGATAGCATGGGATTGATTGGATTGATCTGGTTCAGGATAGGGACCAGTGGAGGGCTCTTGTGAATATGGTAATGAACTTTTGGGTTCAATAAAATGCTGGGAAATTCTGAGTAACTGCAGAATTTGCGGCTCCTCAAGAAGGGTTCAGCTACATGAGTAAGTAAGTAATTAAAACAAAGTTCTATGTGTGCGTTCCAATGGTTCTGCAGATATCTGTACAGGGTTAACTAATCATAACTCGGGATCTATCACAATATAAAGGGTATTGTGACTCCAACATGTTACAGTATTATTTGAAGCACAGGTATAACTGACGACATAAGATGTCTAGAAACGTATTTTCATGTAAATTGAGCAGATGCGTAAGCAGAGATGCCCGGACTCAATGCCAGAAGTTCTTTGCATGTTCATTTCAGACAGTCTGCACAAGTGCCATTGCCTGCTATGCCAGGATAAAGTTCCTCTGCTACCAAATGTGACAGCTTCAGATGCTGCATGATGGCACACACTGCAGCGTATCTGAAGATTCATCTGAACATTATAATCAGAATATGAAACTTGGTTCATATAATGTGTTTGCTGTACATGCTTAGTCAACTGCAGCTTTTAGCAATCAGCGCCCAGCCAGACAGGTGTGTCCTTTACTATCTTTCTTTTTATTTAATGACATTTTATAAACAGCAAAGGATATGTAACATTCAATGAGAGAACAGAAGCGAACAGTGACAGCAATATGTGGGAAACTAATGGTTTATTTTAAGGTACTAACCCAGCAAAGTAAGCTCTATAAAGAAAGCTCAATCAGCACAGAGGCTTACTGACCAAAAATTAAATCTAGGATCTTCAGAATGAGGCAGGAATCCTAATCAATCAATTAATCACAATGGTCAATGAGGATGCTCAGGTGCAATGCAATATAATAAAGTGCCACAAAAGAATTCAGATATTCTCCTGGTTACATAGACAATAAATTTATGAGACTTGCTGAGGAATATGCTAAACTTTCTTCAATACACTAAGAATTTAACACGGCCCAAATTGGATATGTGCATATACTTTGTCAAATCAAAATATTCTTCTTATACATCTTTGCTTTCATCAGTTTCCACAAGAAGTGACTTCTAGTATTAACGGGCTGCTTCTTCATGCTTCCTTCAACTTGCATTAACAAAGGACAAGCAATCTATGGATATGAAGAGAAACATGATCATTTTAAAATCATGCGAGTCCATAAACATACAGCACCTAATAATCCACACTGCAATCAAACACAAATTTAAATTCTCACATACTCCTGTAAGTTTGTCTACAGTTGCAGTGAGAATGTATTCAGTGTATTGCTGCAGTAAAATAAGAAAAAGAAAAAACTTATACGCAAAGCATTAGTACATTTTAAACAATTTGGATTAAATGGGCAATACTATTAGTTGTAATTTTTAATTCTACAAATGGTCTATATTTATGGAAGGAAGATATATTAAATTTATAAGCACAATTAACCAGTGACTTTATTTAAATATCTGTGCAATTGTCTCCTTCAGCAGAACATGCAGAAACAATTTAACACAACAAAACACCAAAGTGAACAAACTTAAAAGCAAATTCACCAGTCATCTGACATATCACATGCCATGGTACAAATTCTGAGGCTGCAAATGCTGTTCCACTTCAGCAATGACCATGAAGCTACATATTCTAGTTATAAAACTCCTCTTCAGTCTTCAGGATTGACGTCAGAAGTAAACTGACTTGTCAACTCCTTCAGAAAAGGAAATTGCATATGATGTAAAATTTAAAACTCAAGTTTCACCATTCCTCAACAATGCATAATTTTCTTTACTTCTACATTCTGAAACTTCATGGAAGAACATATTACCTGAGCTTTCAACATACGGTATGCAGGAACTGTAGGATAATTGTACTCATCTCTAAAAAAACAATACTAGCTGTAAAGTATATATAAAGTCTGATCTAAAATTATCTGGACAAAGATTTTCAGGAAAGTTTATTCTGAATAAGATTTAAAGTTCATGACGATGGAATATTAAAACAAAGACTGATTTTATGAACATTATCCACAGCCCTGTTTCTATTTAAAGTGATGTTTAGGAGACTGGATCCTACCTCTGTCCTCAGGTAATAGGCCTACTCAGTTAGGCCCTTCAGACAAAGCTAGTCTGGAGATAGGTACCAGCTCCACTGATTAGTTTCAACTGAGTAGGCTTTCTTCTTGAAGATGGTGGCAAAGTCCAGTCTCCTAAACACCACTTGAAATAAAAATAGGATGATGGACAATGTCCAAGAGCAAATCACTGTATTCAGTTCAACTGCTGCCAACTTGTCTGTGTTTCTGACTTGTATCAGTATACAAAAACCAAGCAAAACTTCTTAAAAGATACCATACGTGATAAAATATGTGTTAAACCCCAAAACTATCAGTAATTATCACAACTGTAATGCCTGAAAAAAGAGTATGTCAAGCACACAGTGAAAGCAAAGAGATACTGATTGTTTTCTTTGATTACAAGGAAGCTGTGCACCATGAGTTTACTCCCAAAGTTCAGACTGTCAATCAACATTTCTATTTACAGGTGCTGAGATGTCTCTGTGATGCAGTAATTGTATATGGTCACAGAAGCTGAAATGTGGTGAGTGGCAAATTCACCATAAAAATGCACCAGCCTACTCAGCTTGGCCTGTGTAGCCATTTTTTGTTAAAGAAATCAGGCAGCCTACCTTCTCATTTGATACAGCTCACTGGGACCTTTTTCTGGTCTCAATACTTAAAAAAAGCTTTGAGAGGCAAAATATTAATGATGATACGGAAACAAACTGAACACTGTCTAACAGTTCTGGCAATTCTAAAACTTCAATCTGAAAGGTACTTTCAGCACTGGCTGAAACAGTGGTAACAGTGTGTGCGCGCGCGCATGCACGTGTCCACGTACTGACCTCACATTGATGTAAATACAGTATCTTATTTACAATGATTCGGTCTTGGTATTATTTGATCAGGCCTCATATATTCCAAAAACATTTATAAATATGCAAAGCCATTATTCAAACATGACACTAAGCTGCTGCTCTCTGAATGAGATGATGTTCCAGAGCAGCTCATGCATTCTCCCCCCAGGAACAGACCCACAAGTGTTAGAATATCCCCCCTCCCTTTTCTGTGGTTATAAAATAATGAAATGGCTGGCCTGTGACCTGTATTTAAGTAAAATGTTCAACAGACTGTTAACTTAAGGGCCGCACATCACCTGAGAAAGGCAGCTTATTCAAGATATGTTTCTTGTACAGCAGACTCTCAATTCTCCTCCATACAAAATTGTTCTACATTCAGTAAAAAACTACTTTAACAACTGTTCATATATACTTGCTAACAGAAAGTTCCAGGACTAGGCAAAAAAAAAAAGAAATGCTGGCATAACTTCCTTAATTTTGGTCGCCATCTTCTTCAAAATACTATCCTTAGGAATCTACACAGTGAGCCCATCAGTTTTTCCAGGCTTCAAAAGCACTGTGGAAGTCATTTCCCTTAATGCCGTCAAGTACCACTTGTGATTCCCTTTGGATGTCAGACACCGTTTCAAAATGTTGTTCCTTCAGTTTCATTTTCAATTTGGGAAATAAAGCAAAATCACAGGGGGCTACATCCAGTGAGTAGGGAGGATGGGTAATGATAATCATGTTGTTGTTAGCCACAAATTCTGTGGTTTTCATGGATGTGTAGGTGGGTGCGTTGTTGTGATGAAGGAGCAGTGTGCCGCACGTTCAAATTTTCTGTTATGGTCTTCTGGCAAACTCCATAACTGATCCCAGTGGTGTCTGTGAACTCATGGATTGTTTGGTGATGGTCTTCGTGGATGATTTCTTTAATATTTTCAACATTTTTTGTCGTTTTAGTGGTGCTTGGTTGCCCTGAGAGGTTCATCATCTTCAACTGACACTTGACCTGCCTTGAAACGTGAATACTATTCAAAAACCGCTGTCTGGCTTAAAGAATGTTCTCCAAAAGCCCCAGAAAGCATTTCAAGGGTTTCAGTGGTGGATGTACTAAGCTTCACGCAAAAGTTGATGCAGACATGTTGTACCATCTATTGCAGACAAAACAAAACACAAAGTCGAAAAAGCAAGTGTGTAAAAACAATGCATGTTCACAGTGCAGTGTCATGTGGCAGATTGATGCAATAGGCTTTTGGAAGTGTGACCTTGGCTTCCCCTCACTGAGGCAGTTACAATAATAACAGTCTGTGAACTTTCCAGTACCACCTAGTACAATTTAATTTATACAGAGACATGACAACACAAAGTAAATTTATATTTAATTTTGAATTTGTTCCAATATAATCAACATGAAAAGCTCTCTATTCTAAATACCAATTAAAAGTTTGGTAAGAGCCTTGAATTAGTTTTGTTGCTGGTGGAGGTGGTGGTGGTGGGCTTTATAAAAATGTCACTTTCTCGTGACAAAAATGATGAAATGTGGGATAATCATGAGTTTACTGTATCCAGCTGAAAGTTTAAACAATATATGTCATGCCATATGTCTTGTCTATTCAGCACATATCTAAGATAACACGTATTGTATTTTCGTACATTTTAAGAGTGCGAATGTTAGTATTTTCCTTTTCATAATACATTCTGATGAACATGCTATTATTAATTAAAACTCTAGGTACAAATTTTTGAACTGGCTGATCAACATACATTATTCCAAAGTACATGTTAAGCATCAACTGTAGAAAAAAAAAACTAGGGTCCATGATGGTGAGAACAGCCTTCCATTTCTGAAGTATAGCATAGAACAATTACTTTCAATTTATAGAATACATTTCTACTGAAATTACAAATTCAAATCCAAATCTGGCCTCAAGAAAATCCATGCTGGATTCATCAGGAAGGCAAAACCTGTGAATTTTTCAGACGTCAGAAGAAGGCTTTAATTTCCATCATCCACCATTTAAGCAAGATCTTCTTCAACATGGAAGAAACAAAACAGATGAATGGTTCTACTTCTTGCTGTACACTGAAACAATGATTCAGTGTTTGGAAGGCCTATCTTAAAAGCATACTTGGGTCAAAATATGCAGTATGTTGGCCACAAGAGGTTATACTGAAATTGAATTTTCACTATTTGATCCAAGAAAAGGTAATGGAATTTGCCTACTATAAGAATCAAATTGTCTAGCATTATTTATAGCAACTGGGAAATCTGCAATAAGGAGAGCAGAGAAGTTCTTCTCATTAATCTATGAACTCTACTTTTAATTACCACCACTTCTGTCTTACATGTCATATGCCCTCCTCCCATATCATATCCTTTTATATATCTGCAACTTTCAGTTCTGGTTGGAGGCTCCATCTCAATGTAATGTGAACTAAATGCATTGACATAATAAATATGGTGTTATGATAGAAACACAGTGAATCTTGAGAATAATGAAAATCACATAACAGTATAACCACAGTTGGCTCTTTCATATTTCTAGCCCTTTGAGAGAATGCTTCTGAATACTAGTAAATTTTACTGCATTTTTAAATACCAGTGTAAACAAAAATGGGAAACTAAATATATATATACATGGAAGTAAATTTTACCAAACATATACGGTTTATAATACGAAATGTCATCTTAGGAAGAGCATATACAACAAACAAGTCCAACACATTCGAGCGGATCCTCCTAAACTTAGATCTACATTATACAAAATCAGGTAATGAAAAAATCTGACTTACTGTTACATGTAAGTTATAATTTCTGTACAAAATTCCACAATGCATTCCACAAATTTAAAAACTTTCATAATCATTATTGAAAGTATTTTCTGCACAATCAGTTGCACATTTTTAATCTTGTAGATGGGGAGAAGTAATGCACAACTACATTAGTACATGTCCTCAGGCTGAACTAACACAAAAGATTGTAGCTCGAATTACCTAAACTTACAAAATTTTCATATCAGCACAAGCTACTGAACATAGCTCACACACAACAACACTTCAACGAAGTACAGCCAAAGTTTAAGAAATGGAATAATTATGCAATGTTCCTTCCATTGAAAGTATATAGCATTAGGTAATGTTGATCTTCATTCTGGGTACATAGGAGGGGGAGGAACATAAATCCAGCCAAAGAGATCACATATATCTGTATCACTGGCACATAATACAATTGCTGCTCACATTATTCCAATTCACTTAAACAAATTATAGTTTGTCAGTGAAATCTGATTTGGGAAAGTCAATATTTTAATAATGGACTATTAACAGAAAGTCCATTATAATTTCTGCATTGGTATCACTGATGGAACAAGAGAGCCATAATATCAATACAAAGCTGCCATTTTGTACAAATGCTGACAGACTGAAATATTTCAGTTCCCAGATCTATGAAGAATATAATCCTTTAAATCTCTCCTCAAGATTTACTACTGCCAGTGATGAAGTGGGTTATCTCTCCTCTTCTGGTAAGTCTGCTGGACATAATTCATGCTATTATCACATACAGGAATAGTTCAGTTGTATTTCTCCTTATTCATCTCAGTTTCATTTCTTCTCATTCATCTCCAACTTGAGAATGGATCTATTTGAAGGAAACACATTAAACACCTCTACACCGAATGAACAGACTGAACATTTTAAAGCCATTTAATGTTACAGTTCTCCTTCTAAGCCTCCAAGAACTGCATACTCCATTTTCTTAATAATGTGCATACATAAATACCAAATCATTTTATTGCTACCATCCGAATAAAGAAGTTTAAAAAGTACTTAGAATGTTGTAAAATATTGTCATGACATGAGTATTTGTAGTGTAGTGCCAAATAGGCTTGAGTTAAACAAAAATGTGAGTGGTGGAAATTTCAGCAAAGCCAGGAAAACTGTTGTCTTTACAGACAAGAAAACTGCATTATTTGCTGGAAAAATACCTGAGCCTCTCACAATTTAGTATATAAAATAGGCCACAGAAGCTAGAAGGTAAACCACATGTACTAGAACAGACAGATTCTCTTCAGTACTATATATGTAGAAAAAACACACTTGTTCAAAACTGTCACTCAAATGACATGAGATTTGCAGGTAATGGTTTCTCTTTGACACCACATGCTGCTTGTTGCAGATAGCGACACCACTGCTGTGCGGCTGTCCTGCTGCCAGCTCTGTACTTGTATACATTCCCTGCAATAATCACATAAATTGTTTTTCAGTTTTAAGGTGCATTCACAAAAATTGTGAAAATCACCTATTGGCTTCCTTATGCCTGCCTGCCTGTCTGCATGAAGAAACTCAGCTGCCACCTGACACACTTTCGCGACCCCTGGAGAATTTTACTAAAATCTTTTGACATAATTCAATTTTGTCTAAGATCAAACAAAAAATAATGGACACTATATGAAGACCCAAACACATTTTTGACAGTATCTCGTTCTACCTGCCATTCCAATGGTGAGAGGACATAAGAGTTTATATGAACAAAGCCATGGCCATCCCATCCATTAATTTCAGACTGCATATCTGAACATGCCTCAATTACTATGTTATGTGTATATCTCCTCGTTTGTTCACAATTGTGAGCATTACGCAAGAATAGTGGGATCAGAATTCAGCCATATTATTTTTGTATTTAATTCTAAAACTGTGGAGCCTAGTTCTATCATACAAAATCAAATTAAAGAAACCAACAATACTACTTTATTTGGAGGCCAACGACAGACAAATGTCCCTTCTGTCATTGTGCCCGACAATGCATATGTGAAAATTAGCGACATACTATAAGGTAAAGGCAATGTTGTCCCTGTGCTTAACACACCATAAAGGCATGTGGGGGAGTGGATGTATTGATCCACATTTTCTTGACCTCGGCACTAGTTGGAGGTGAGTGTTTAGCTTCACACCCCGGCCGCTTTATCCCCGGGGAAAGAGCCCCCTAGTACCCATTGGACAGGAGGTTGGATGGCCTTCACAGCTGGTCTGGACAACGCGGAGAAGATAACATTCTTGACCCTACCAGGACTAAAACTCCGGCCCCTCAGTCGACCAGCTGTAGCCAGTCGCCATACCGACTACATACTATAAGGGAAAATAAAAAATCTAGACTGTCCAGCAAATTAAAATGCATTCTAATGCTAATTGTGCTAATTTAATAATTTTTAATAATGTTTATTTGTTATCAGTTCTGTTGTTCATCTGACACATCACATCAAAATCATAAGCCAAACTTCTTCTCACAGTACACTTTCATCAAGTTAGAAATCTAAAATTTCATCTGCTGGGCTACAGTATTGTGTAGTGTGGACAAGTGGTACCCAACATTTGATGTAGTCAGCTGTTTCCCTGGAATGTGTGAACCACCTAGCTGTCTAAGCAGTGTTACTACCAAAACAATTACAATAAAAATCTTCATCATTGTGAAAACCTCAACCTTCAATAAAATGAGCACTGCCTGAGGTCTCTCAAGGGCTGCTCGGTGCATGCAATGCAGTCCAACATAATTAAGTTCAGATGCGGTTTCAGAATTCCTGTAAGGCCTGAACTTATGTAAGTCATTTTGAAGTGGCTGAAGTCCAGTTTTGCTCCATCTACCTTTGGCTTAAATTTCAGAACCAACCAACTCCCTATATTTATGCCGAGAAACCTAATATACTTACTTATAGCTAGTACACTGGCAATCTTATGGTACAGCCATCCACGTGTGTAATCTATTGAAAGTGAACTTCATTGTTTTAATTTTGTGTTCACTACAATTATATTACAGTTCAATATTTAAGATATTAAAATCACAT
This sequence comes from Cryptotermes secundus, assembly GCF_002891405.2. Taxonomy (NCBI): domain Eukaryota; kingdom Metazoa; phylum Arthropoda; class Insecta; order Blattodea; family Kalotermitidae; genus Cryptotermes; species Cryptotermes secundus. The sequence continues at coordinate 487,391 of NW_019738888.1, forward strand.
CAATAACAGATCTAAAAGTTTGTGACAGCTACATATTAACACAAATACTGTTCTGGACATTATCCTCTGTCCTGTTTTTATTTAATTTTATTTAAAAAGAAACACAGTATTTGCACATAAACCAGAATATTGTGACATGTCAAACTGTTGCTGGGCAATGGGATGTGGAACGAGTTACCATGAAGACAGGTTCTTGATAAACAGCCGGTTGCCAAGTTATGCAACAGTAAGGAAAGTGGTGTTTCTCCATGCCGTGCCTAACCGAGCCGAAGCGCGCTGGTTGCTACGCAGCGTTACCCAGCAACGCCTGTGTAAACACGACCATTAGGCAACAATGAAGCGAGGGGCATTTTTCGCTGACCGACTGAGGGTTTATAAGAGAGACTGGAATACCTAAGGAGTCAGGTGAAATGTAGCAGCCGCTGAAGACAGTGTCAGTTGGTGTCTGGAGTGAGGAAGAGAATGGAACGCGCGTTATACTGAAGATAGTGTGAAGAGATTAGTGTGTAGGATTTGTAAATTGTGTAAACCCGCAACAGTGTTATAATCAATTGCAGTTACGACTTGTAGGTTGTTAAATATACCGATTAACAATCTGAATGGCGTCTTCAGCAGCCAAACACGTTACAAGGTATATTATTTATAACATACACAACTCAGCCCACTTTGGCCATCTACAAGTAACTCACATAATTAGTTATTATATGTTAATTCTGAAAATTTACTTTCTTATGCTTGTTTTACACGTTAATTACACTAAATTAATAATTAAATTATTTGTAATTAATAAGAAAACCAAATATCATAAAAATATATTCTGTAAATTAACTTTTATATAACTCAATGTATGAACTCCTGTGTGATGGCTGGATTAGCCCAAGAATGTAGTGTGTAAATAATAAAAACAGTAAGTTGTATTTTATGGCTTTAATATACATATTAAATATCAAACTTTGTATTCATTCAACTCTTTAATGAACCATCACAACACAGCAAATAGTAAAACATCAAAGTCAGCGTATAGCTGTGGCTTTGCTACATGTTTCGGCCACTATCGGCCATCATCAGGCAAATACATATCAACAAAAATCTACCATTTAACTGCAATCATAAAATGGATATAACACTATTAATCGTACAATTTTAAAATTGCTTATGTAAAAATACAAAAGTTCAGATTATATAAAAATTAAAAACTGGAAGTATTATAACAAGATAAAATATTGTAACGTGTCGGCAAACCAGAGGAGTAACTTCTATGGAAACGCTAGAATGGACCGTTACATAGGAAGTAACAATAGCGTCACTGTAATCCCAACAGTGAGCCGTTGTACCGAGAACATCGAATCTCCACGGCTACGACAAATACGCGTAGCGTTCCCACAGAGACAACGCAATAACAATGGGTCATTGCGTAGGGAACGAGGAACCAACAATGCAACGTCTCCACCGCTATAACAGAGGGTTCGTTACCTAGCAGCTGCCAAGGTTATAAAAGCCCAGCTTCGACACGAAACAGTGAGTCTCGGATCACCCTTCGAAGAAGTCAGTCGCGGAACAGTCTTCGAAGAAGAAAGCTTCAGATCGCCCGTCTAAGAAGTCAGTTTGGAATACCCGTCTAAAGAGTCAGCATCGCCGGAATATTGTGAGCAGTGATTGTAGCACTGCAAGTGTAAACGCCTGCAAAGTATGTGTAAAGTGTGAGCGAAGGAAATAAACTCGCTATATTGAGAACGGCGTGAACTTATTTGTAGCATGACACACAAAACACGCTACAATATTAATGTTTTCAAAAACACTGAATCAGTCGTTAGATATACTTTGTGTGCGTTTCCATAGACAATGGGGAAATTCGATATTACTTTATATAGAAGATTTTAAGAGAGGCCCATGGTGTAGCAATTAATGAATTGTGTAATGCTGCCTCGTCATTAAGAAGAATTGTCCGTATTGCATGGAAAGCAAACAACAACAACGCACACAAAGTATATCTAACGACTGATTCAGTGTTTTTGAAAACATCATTAATATTTTATCTTNTTGTATTCATTGTCACTTTCATAAGTTCTTTCAAACAATTCTTATATATTCTGTTTGACAATTCAATGCAGACTATCAGCAAGAACCTAGACGTCTTTTATTTCTCATTTCTATTTTTATACACTGTCATCAATACTTTTAAGTCCTGCTCAGAAATTAAGAGTTATAATCAGGATGTCTTGAGCTCTCATTCCAAAATTTTTGGTTGACATACATAACCTTGAAATATTTTTCTGTCCCTGTATAACAGTCCCAGATNATTTTGCAAGGCTCTTGTTTAAAGTCTGACCTTTCACTCCTGAAAGAATTACTACAGATTAATATTGAGGAAAGCAACTTTCAGCAGTCTATAATGCGTCATAACAACAGCAAATATTCTCATTACTTCTTTTTCTTCTCTAACTTTCTGGTTCCGATGCTCTAGCATTGCCTCACTGATTACTTAAAAAGAACGTGACACTTCACGGAATTTACAAGTCAGTTTTGACTTCTTATTTCATAAATGTTTATATTGTGATGTATTGCCCTATGGAGGACATCCCCTCCCCTGCCAGCGGTGACGTAACAACATCGGGTTCGTTGCTACTACAGTAACAGGCCAGTCAACACTCTGCCCCGTTCCACAGCGGTGACATAGTGGGGGATACTGCAGTTGTTACACAGCAGTAAACAACTTTCGACAGTGTTGCTAGGCAACACCTATAAACACAGCGTCAGGCAAAAGCGGTACCTATCACGTAACTGTTTTCTGCGTTGTCCATGCCGAGGCTAAATAAGGAGCAGCGAACACTATTCAGTCAGTATTGAGTATTCAGTTACAAGTGAGTAACGATTAACCAGTAAGTTAAAGTGTAGCAGCCGCTGAAGACAGTTGGAATATAGCGACAGTCGCGGGAAAAAGAACTGAACGCGTGGTTGGAAGATTTGATGTGATAATTTGTGATACTGCCAAGGGCAGTAATTGTGAGACTGTAAATCGTGTGATTGTAAGAGCGAGTGTAATAAATTCGCCATATTCAAATAAGGCGTGAAGTTACTTGTTGCGCGTTATACACCCAACACGTGACAACATTAACAGATTTTTCTGTAATTGTGGTAACAAATTCAACAAAGAAGAACTCTTTTTGAGAAGCTAACCTTTCATGGAGCCCAAAGGTTCATTCTTCAATTGGAGCTAAACATGGGCCAGTTCAATCTAGCTATACCATTACATTCTATTATCATCCTTCCATCTATATTTTGGTCTCCAATCTGGTCTCTTACCTTCAGGCTTCTGGACTAAAATGCTGTATGCATTTCTCTTCCCCCTTCCATGGTGCAAATACGACCCATATAATTCTCCTTAATAAGACTGCCCTAATAGCATTTGGCAAAGAGTACAAATTATGGAACGGTTCATTTTCCATTCTTTAAGGGGATTGATAACAACACATTTTTCCTTCCTTCTTTATGAACTGCTCTCATGATGGTACTGGGACAATGTTCTCAGTTCCTCAAGCTCAAATAATAGCAAATGCATAAAAATAAGGGAAGACAGTCTGGGATGAGGTTCATATATCTCTCACCTATCCAACAGATGTACTTGCCCTTTGAATGACTTTGCTGGATAATAAACAAGGTAGGAAGCCCACAGCTGCACCCAGTAGCGTTGCCATGAGGAGACTGCTGGCTTTCTTCCCTCTTTGAGCATTGTTTTCCTACGGAGACATCCTTGCAGCACACACTGCATTCCCATGTCTTCAGCAAACTCATCTGCATCTGGCAAAAGTGAAGATCTGAGAAAAAAACATCATTACTCTTTATGCAGAATATGAAATCAAACTATGTATGAGGAATAAGGAGTATGAATCAGAAACTGCTGAGGAAACACATATCAAGTTTCAGAAAGATTGGTTCAGGAATTTTAAATGATAGGGGGAATTCACAGACACACAGGGAGAACAGTAATCTCATAAGCCTGCTTTTATTATTTCAAAATAAGGAAAGCAGGCTAAAATGTATTGATTACTTCATATTATACTGAAAACCAAATGTTACATTCAATTAATGCTTCTTGCAGCCAGTATGCATAATTAGTTACTATAGGATTCTGACGATGGTGTATAACACACAGAGATATTGGGTTTGCGGACTTTATCCAGCGTTCTGGTTTTTAAGATAACTAAGAAAAACACGACGTTTTGGAAACTTGATCTGTTTCCATCCTCAGGTAAGGGAAAACACCTATTCTGTTTGGTCCCTTAGAAAGAGCTAGCCTCAGTCACCTCCCTCACCTGAGGACAGAAACAGATGCAGTTTCCGAAACGTCGTGTTTTTCTTAGTTATGTTAAAAACCAGGATGATGGATAAAGTCCGCAAACCCAATATCTCTGTGAGTATGCATAATGGCTTGTCAAAACTTCCATATCAGATGGCACAATATACATTTCAATCTTGAGTCTAAAACTGAACATGAGAGTCCTAGCGATCGTGTCTGAAGGGTGTAGGGGGAAAATGCTGTGTTTAATTATCTCTAATATTATTACTCTGAATTAATGCCACTAACAGAATCTTTGGCATTCCCCACATTCCCCAAATTCTGAGTACTTACTGTACTGTAAAAGTAAGGAAAAGTACCAAATGCACATTTAAATATGTGATGCAATATAAACTGCACATTAATATGAGAGGCGTTCAAGTTCTAAGGTCTCCGATTTTTTTTCTCAGAACTGGGAGCAGATAGACACATGCGGCTTAGTTTAAAATACGTGTGCACTCTTTGTGAATGCATGAGAGAGATGGCAGCACTCTATGACACACAGAACTCTAGTGGTAGCAGCGAGAGTGAGAAGTGTTTTTGATACTTAAAATGACGACATTATCGTTACAAGAACAGCGAGTAATCATTCGTTTTCTCCACTTGTGTGGTGCGACAACCATTGAAATTCATCACCAGTTGAGTGAGACGTGTGGTGATGGTGTCATGAATGTGAAAAATGTGCGTTCGTGGGCGCGACAGTTCAAAGAAGGCCGAACATCGTGTGACAACGAACCAAAACAATCTCGGCTTCGCACCAGCCGGTCTGACAACATGGTCGAGCGAGTTGACAAAGTTGTTTTGGAGGATCACCGATTGAGTGTGGAAAACATCGCCTCCAAAGTTGGCATTTCCATTGGATCTGTGCACAAAATCCTGCATGAAAGCCTGCGAATGCGGAAAGTGTCCTCCAGGTGGGTGCCACGAATTCTGGCGGATGACCACAAGGCTGCACACATGGCAATTTGCCAGGCGATGTTGACACGTGATGAAGGCATGAATGGGACTTTCTTTCCATCAACTGTGACAATGGATGAGACATGGATGCCGTTTTTCAATCCGCTATTGCATCAGCAATTTTCCAGTGGTCAAAACAGACTCCTACAGAAGCGTTCGCAGCGGCCATGGAATCATGGCGTCGACGTTGTGAAAAATGTGTATGGCTGCAGGGAGATTACATTGAAAAGTGACAGAAGTTTCAAATTTTTTGTATGATTATTGTGTGAGAAAAAAAATCGGAGACCTTAGAACTCGAACGCACAACGTATATTCACTTTATGCACTAAGAAACGCGTAAAAAAAGTGTTAATGTATATAACCTTCCAGAGTAAATATGTTGAAGAAGCTGCTGAACGATTAAGGCTTTGGAAAGAGACCTGAATTATGAGATGAAATTCACTATTAACATTTCAACAAATGAGTTCTATAAATCCCACAGCAGAAATCATCAGATACAACTCTATTTGAGGTCAAGTTCTGTAAAATGACACTGGAATAGTTATGTCAATTCAATATACTGATTAAGAATTCCATACAAAATTATGCATTAAATGGTTCAAAGAAAATCAAGCAGAAACCTCAAACAATGGTGCAACATTAGGCTCAACGCATACAAAAATGAGAGGAATGCTATAACATTTTTATCATTATCTTTAACCTCTATAAATGTGACAGCATTTCAAGCACTACTTTATCTTACATTAAACATTAAAATATCAAACAATTCTACATTACAATTAATAATAATTATATCACCCGCCATAAAAATTGAACTAACATTTAACTACCTTGTACAAGCCCATAAATTGAGCTTAAATTTGACTGTTGGTTCATTTCCAGCTAAAATTATTCCTTACAGATAAAATAATCTAGAAAATTTTTCAAGTTCCTGCTTGTGTTAGTCAAGACCAGCATTTAATCTAATACTCAGAAAGCTCTTCACTTAGAGGTATCTACATTATATTTCAGAGTAGAGTTATTAATACTAAGATTGATGACTTTAGTTACTGAATTTAACTAATTTACTTTAATTAGATTTCTGTATATTGTGACGAACGAAGAATAGTCGCTGCAAGAAAAGGAGCCGAAACAACAGGAGACACTGCAAGCACAGCTACGGGAAGCAAAGGAACGGGGATGCACCGTTAGGCTATTCGGGACGAACAGCCTTAAGGAGGGAGCAGTGTGACATGTTGAGCTATGGATCACCCCTACCTCCCCAGCGGTACGTGGCGGTAACGTAACGCTCGCGTTACTACGGTAATAAGCGAGTTCCCGCCCCGCCACTCCCCTCCGCGGTGACGTAACGCGCAACGCTACGTACCCGTAATCAACTTCCTACTGTGACGTGGCACTCATTACGCAACCGCTAAGCACTGCAGCTATATAAGTGAGCTGCACAGCAGGTACCAGTTAGTTCTACTGTAGCAGTCGGCGACTTCAGTTGTACTGTGACAGTCGCCGAGTGCGTTATCAACAGTTCTCAAGGCAGCAGCCTGTGAGTGTGCGATAACTAAGAAGTCAGCGAGCGGAAGACTTATTGTGTGCTTTCAAGACATAATTGTTAAATAAACCAATTAACCATCTCTACGGCGTCTTCTGTAACGAAACACGGTACAATTGGTGTCAGAAGTGGGATCAAATCAAGTCACAATATTAATAATCTAATAAGCAAATATTTCCTTAAGTACAGGTCACTTCTTGTGCCCCAAACCCTTTAACAGTTAGGAAGGAAAGATATTTATGACAGGAAGAGCTCACAGAAATAATGTAACCAGAAATTTCTTCCATACTATTGCAATGGACGTCTACGTATTCACAGTCTGTCAATACTGCAACAATTGTTTATTCACCATTTAACACTTATCACAACATGTTTCGGCCAAAGATGGCCATCTTCAGGTGTTTCAATGCGTCCAACTGTTACACTGTTCTGAAGTGTGCTAAAATCACACGCTGCAGTCCACTTAAAATAACATAAATAATTACTTAAAATCCATTAAAATTTTTCATAAAATCCCATTCCACCTCATAAGGGGTGTCATCCACTTGTTTAGAGTTATGTGTTTATTCCAGAAGGTTTGTTTCAGCAGCTTGTTTTCCTGTTCATTAGCCCGTTGTTTTGCTACATTTTCAATCTGTAATATGCCTCTTGCTTGTGCATTGTTCCCTCTAGCAGCATGTGGTGCTGTCTTCACTATTGCAATGGATTTGATCAATGCGTTGCCAGGCAATAGTTCTGTAAACATGGTCCAACAGGCAACAATAGAGAAAGCTGTTTTTTCTGTAGATCTGTTCAACGTGCCACCAGACTGGCTGGATAGCGATCATGTGATATGAGTTTACTGTAGGTCCATGTCCATTCCACGGCTATATAAGTAAGCAGGACAGAATTTGTTCAAGGCAGTTATGAGTCAGTTGTAAGCTGGAGGAGTGAGTAAGAGATGGACTTCACTTGAGTTCCGAAGTTCCTAGGGAACAGCAGTGTGGTCAGAAGAAGAATTAGAAGACTTAGTGTGTGATGTCACATGTGCTGTAGTTCATCGATATTGGGAGTGTGTGAATAAGTGTGAGATTTTTATAATTCCTGTGTTATAAATTCTTTACCAGGAAACAGATAGTGAAGACTAGTGGAAATAGACTTAGGAGATTAGTGTGGAGTGCTTTGTACTTGTAGTGTGAAAATCAGTAACGGTGTTAGAACTATTTGCAGTTACAACCTGTAAATATCCTATAAATTCAATTACCAATCCGAACCCCATTTTTAGTCACTGTGACACGTGACACTATTATATAACTTAACAAATGCAGGGAACTTGGACTGTGACAAGAATTGATTTACCCATGTCTTGTGAGAAGTTTTTCTCCCTCTTCACAAACAGATCCTTCATCATGTTTGTGTCTGCCATTGGGAGACTGTGGACTATGATGCATCAGCTGTTGCTGTTGTTCCTCCAGAACAGAATCATCAAGCAAATGCTTTTCTCCCAGCTGCAATACTGATGTTGCCTCTGTGTACGTTGCGACCTGAGGTGTCTTGTTGAAAATGCTGTGACACACAAACAAATTCTGTCTATTTAAATACATGTAAATTAAAGACATACAATGAAATTGTTTACTACGATGTACTTAACATATTCCATGATGAAAACTGATAACAATTCAATGGTAAGGACGGCTGTTAGGGGAATGTAATACTTGTGTGTTTTCTGTAACAAAGTACCGGTCTAGAGGACAGATGCAGAGAGAAATCAAATGGGACTGGGTTCCTAACTAACCTCAGATCTTGACAGGACACTTCCACACAAATTTTGAGTTCTAAATATAATATAAATTTTTGGTGAGAAGTAGAATATCTGAAGTTACCTGTTACAAAGCCAAAACCCTACTCCAATCTAAGAGTACTGCAAGGTATTTATTCTTCACACTTCACACTTCAGACTGACTTGCAATGTGAAGTGTGGAAACATATATTCCTACAGCACATATTTCCAAATTAAAATCATTTTCATGCAGTTTTCATTTCATTTTCGATATCCTGGGCTGAATGTTACGTTGTGTTTCTTCCTAAAGAAATCACTGCATTCTGTGAACAGTTTCTTGCCTCATAGTTTTAAGAGGAATATTGTTGTCATATGAAATAAGATTTGGACAACTTAACAAATGGATGGATTTTATCTTCATTTTTCAGAGCATCATATTCCATGCAGATAAATTGAAACCTTTTGTACAGTGGAGAAAAAATGCATCAGAGACAAATAAATGTAAGTAGGACATATTAAAGGAGTAATGGATAAATACAGATAAATGTAAAATGTAAAAATTTTCTTATAATAGGCATGAGTTAAATCCAATATTGGAGATATGCAGAAAATAATCCAAAGGAAATAATTTGGTATAAAAACACAGGAGGAATACACTGAAGCAACAACACAGATATAAATAATACACATAGCACTTGCTTCAAATTACTGCAATTGTAGTTATTACTAAGGAAAGGGTCATCACAGCATGTGTGTTCAAAATAACATAAAATTAATTCATATTAGGAACTATAACACCTGTACAGCCGAAGCAATGGAAACATGCAAATAGTGACCATTAGCACAAAATGGAACTAATGCAGCACTACATACATTATATGAGATCAACAATAAATTTGTAAGAATGGGCCCAGAGTAGAAGACATCCAATACACAAATGAGAAACTGTTTCCACTGTAAGGCACAATTTGATTACAAAATTTGTCGCAGACATTCCTGTGCAGGTGTGTACAGGTTGTACACCACAACAGCACACACAGTGGACTAGCTGATGCTTGGATGTCCACAACCTGGAGTCTGATTTTTATTGTTACTTAAAAATGGGTCCAAGTAGTGTCTGATGGGAAAATGAGCTTATTAGAGGAAGAGTAACTATATTAAATTATATTATATAACACACACACACACACAGTGTATAACTGAGCATGCAGTGGCTGGCAACTGTGATGTTGGTTCATGCTGTAAAGAAAATGGAACAAAACATCTGTGGAAAAGCAAGTGAGGGACTCACCCACTGGGTACCCAACCAGGTTGATGGCAATACCCTTGGTGATGGTGACCTTGTTTGTGGAAGTTGCGAGGAAGACTTGTACTACGAAATCTGAGAAACAAATCAAACATGTAACAGCTCCGTACATGCCTGGATGATTATATAACAGAGCAAGTGAGACGAGTGTTAATCTCTGACTACAGTCAAGGAAATCCTACCAATCTTTTTGTTAGCAGTGGGTCACATTACTATAGTCTGAATTCTGCTGCAAAATGCTGTTTTGTGGAATCCAGTGTACATAATTCTACCTAGGACACCTATGCAGAGATAGGATGATAACAACAACAGAAATGATGTAACTCTTAAAAGAAAAGCGTGAGGGGTATAACGGTTTCATCTGGCTCAGGACAGTCCAGTGATGGGATCCTTTAAACATTGCATGAATCTTCAATTTCCATAAAAGATGGGCTATTCCTCAACAAATTAAGTGACTGAAGCTTCTCAAGATAGCCTCCTGCTCTAAGGAGTTGGTTTGTTAGTATGCATCATGAACTTTAAGTCACTAAAATCTGTTCCAACCGCAGCCATATATCATATGAAGACCTGTATCTTTCTTCACAATACTACAGAAGCCCAAATTCCTATAGTTCACTTAAAAATGGTAGACAGAAGCAAATGGTAGAATGTACAATATGCAAGCACCATTTGGAACTCCACAACATGGAATTGCCATCATGATGAACACCACTTTGAACTCAATGTCGAAAGGTTAAGGATGATGCTACAATGCAATGTATTAGAACTTTTAACTTTCTGTCAGATGAAGTGACAGGGAGGTAAAGTAATCAGCAGGAACAAAATAAGAAGGCATTAACTGAATATAAACATGGGGAACTTAACAATGCATGAATGTAAAAGTTCTTTGGCACTCTAAGATCTATAGAATTACTGGGTTTTGGACTTTTGCCACTGTCTGGAAATTTAGGTAACAGAGGACACGATGTTTCGGAAACTAGATCTGGACAAAGGAAAAAGTCCAAATACCCAGTAATTCTGTTGTCATCCACCATCGTCAGAACCCTTTAGAATTTATTCTAAGATTTGTTAAGACAAATATTGGTATCTGGCAAATACACCACATTTAGATGCCACCATGAATATTTTTGTAGCTCTGAACGTTTTCCACCCTCGATGGAATGCACAGCTTATTATGGAATACATGACCAATATAATAAATTTATGGACTATTATTAAATGGCTTGAAGTTTTAGGAAAATAAGTCTGGATGACATTCATCTTCATTAAGCGAGGTGAATTACTTGTGACATGAAACATGTCTGAAGACTGTCATCACCTAATGCTGCAATGAACTCAAGAACTAACTTCAGTCAACATACTGGAGGGCTAAATGGCTAGTGTCATAGATGTGGGACTAAATGACTGTTACAGCATTGAAACTATCAGAAAACTTTGTGACACAGTAATGTGAGCAAGGTCATATTAGTATAAGAGAAAGCAGGGCTGGAGTATTAGTCATACAAGACGGCTAAGAGTGTGTGCGTTCCAACATTATAACATGGTACTCACTTGGTTCCCAAGCTGCGGCACTTCCTGTGGGTTGGTACAAATTTGGCAGCTCCTGCTGCTGTTGCTTGGAGACGAAGAGAACCTGAGGAAAGACCTTTAGCAGGAGAGAGGTTCAATGAGGCTACAGACGTCACTGTTTCAGTCACAGACTCTTTTGAGCTGGAAGAGCTTGCAGCAGGTGACGGTGGTTCCAGCTTTAGAGATAGTCTGCAAGCGCATGAAGATGCAATCATTGAGAAAGGCTGAATCAAGTCTGTTGCTGAAGAAGCAGCAAAATGAATATTGCAATCTGAGTAGCCTAGGACCATGTATGGATACAATTTATCCTTGTGTAAGTAAAACAGACAAAATGTGACTACCCTTAACTCATGCGTGTTTCATGAGATCATGTTCAGTTTATGAAACATTTCAATAACTTCTGAACCACCTTTTAAGAACTCTGAAATAAGGTCATACCATTAAGTCATCCTGCCATAATAAATTTCAATACTCTAACAATACCAATCTGGTAATGCTGGAAGCATTAAATGTAGGAGCAATAATAGCTTTATAAACTGTCAAGCCTTTAAAAAGTGACACACTTAAAAAACGTCTAACTTTTGCTGTCAGTTCTGTGAAAACTTACTGCAAACTTTAAACATCACTTGTACTTACTTGTACTGGTCATCTTCAACAAACTTTTGAAGTTCTTCAATGTACCGTACATTGCGCAGATAGTTTTGTATGTGAGGTAAATGAACCAGATGTGAGTAATCAGACTGTTGGTAATCTGAGATTACTCGTAAAATATTGTTCATTTTGTGTAGGCGCCGCTGCTCTGATTCAAGACCACCAGAATGTGGATGTGCCATATCAATGTATGTCAGATCCGTCAGGAACAAACCTATGCATATAAGCTGAAGTCAAGGTGCAGCAATGAGCGAGATACAAGGACAATGTACAATGAATTGGAAAGGACTGAGGAGAGAGTTGCAATGGCCTGAGCACTTTCCTGAAATTTGCTGAGAATGGCTGAAGAAGTAACCGCTGATGGTGTAATATTTAATCTTCAAACCAGGTATCGCCTGACCATACATCTGCACGGTATGAATGACACTGCTTATGGTAACAATCAGAAAACCTTCCCCTCATAAGAGGGAGAGTCAGTAAAGAGGTCAGAAATTGATATAAAACATGTGATATTTGAACCTGGAAAAAAACATTTATTTCTTGACATATCCTCCGCCAACACTAATACATTTGTCCTATCTCTTTACCAGTGCTTCAAAGCCTGCAGCATAGAAGTCTTTTGACTTTTGTCTCAGAAAATTCTGCACCTCTGTTTCATTATCTGCGACTTTTGAATGTCTTTGAGGGAATTTCTCGACCCAGTTGTGAACTGCCTTATGTGATAAACACTTGCTACCATAAACAGGAAACATTTCTTTCTGAATATCCTTTGCATTGAGTGCTTTTGCCCACAAAAGAATGCTGCTCTTCACTAGTACACCCTCAAGCATGGTTGCCATTTTCACTACTGAAACCAGTCTCTGAACATGCACATGTGCATCTGCTATTTAGACTGTCATGAAGCTGGACTGCGCTGCTACCTACTGATCACTCACTCACTCATGGAGCTGATTCCTTCTTGAGAAGCCGCCAATTGTGCAACTACTCAAGAACTTCCCAGCATTTTATGGAACCTGAAGGTTCATTACCATGTTCACGAAAGCCCTCCACTGGTCCCTATCCTGAGTCAGATCAATCCAATCCATACCATCCTAGCTCTCTAAGATCCATTTTAATATTGTCCATCCACCTATGTCTTGGTCTTCCTAGTGGTCTCTTTCCTTCTGACTTTCCCACCAATATCCTCTATATGTATTCCTCTTCTCTCCCATTCATGCTACATGCCCTGCCCATCTCATCCTCATTGACTTGATCATTCTAATTATACTCGGAGAAAAGTAAACGTTATGAATCTCCTCATTATGCAGTTTTCTCCAACTTCCACTCACTTCATCTCTCTTTTCTCCAAATATTCTCCTTAGTACCCTGTTCTCAAACATCCCCAATCTATGATCCTCTCTTAATATCAAAGACCAAGTTTTGCTACCTACTGATACTAACAGAAGACTTCTTATGTCAATTACAGGCTGTTTTACTTCCATTTGTGACATATTTACTACCTATCCCTCATATAAACAATATCTGACATTAAGTTCTTCTGCAGGAAGTGCTAATAATTGGTTTTCCCTCATACTTGGTGAAAATCCAACTTTGTTTACACAACACTGTAAAAACAATGTTTGTGAGAATGTTCATTAATGAATCTTTAAAATATGATGAGACATTTTAGATGATGGTAAAATTCATAATCATCCCTGTGTTTAATTAAGCACAGTACCATACAGACATAAGGGGAGTGGAAATACAGCTCCAGAAACTTTAAACCTCATCAGGAGTGAATGGGTAGCTCTATGGGTTGAGCACTTTCCCTGGAGGAAAAAGTCCCTGATACTTACTGCCTGGCCCCAGCCTGGACATGGCTGTAAAGAAATTTTATGCTCCTGCCAGGAATCAAACTTTTCATTCTTCAGTCATCCAGCCAGTAGCCCAGTCACAACATTAACCAAGCTATCCTGGCTCATTTTCAAATGACACAGTTCAGAAGCATCACAATGGATGGCCAATCAATATTAATTTGTTGTGGATTACTCTTAATTCCATGAATATATCTAGTAACATCTACACATGAAACACTGAGACTCATATTCCCCAAATATGGATTCCAAACCAAATGCAGATGTGTAGATATTTCAGGCCAGTCACGGTAGCTGAGCGGTCTAAGGCATGCACTATCTTTGCTCGCTCAAAAGCCGGGATTGCGGGTTTGAATCCCACTAATGGCACGTACGTTTAGTGTTTGTGTGTGTGTGTGTATGTGTGTGCATTTTTCTGTGTTTGTGTACAGGTAGAGGCCTTGCGACAAACTGAAGGAGGATACAAGGAGTCCTATCGAATGTCTAAGATCTAGTAAACTGAAGTGAAATGGAGAGTTCCATGCAGCTAGGCCAAGGCCCAAATTGGGGCTGTAGCGCCAAGGGGGGGGAGGAGGATATTTCAGACTTTCCCATGTGAACTGATTACGAATGCAATCACTTTAAAAGGCTACATATGTTCTTTGTTGAACTCAAAGGCTACAATTTTAAGCACTTCAACATCAAAATATGCATAAATTACAACCAACAGAATTTTAGCCCTCACAACAGGCACACTGAATTTTGCTACTACGTCCCTTGTACTGCGGCCACTTCTGGCCTATTGTACCAGCCACAGATGATAGGTGAGGGTGATTGTGGAACAATGGGTGGAATGAAGATTGGCAGGGGAAACTGAAGTACTCGGAGAAAACCTGCCCCAGCGCCACTTTGTCCACCATAAATCCCACTTGACCAGACCCGGGATCGAACCCAGGCAGCTGCGGTGGGAAGCCAGCGACTAACTGCTTGAGCTATGGCGCGGCCATAAATAAGGCTTACTTTATTATTAAAACCTTAAAGGAAACCATGAGCTATAAAATGATTAGATCTATCTATTATTCTTATTTTCAGTCAAGATTGAAATATGGAATAATTTGCTGGTGACCAGCGAAAGGTAGTATAATCATCTTCCAGATACAAAAAAAGTTGATGCAACTAATAGCAGGGGCGAATAAAAGAACGTCTTGTAGAAGTATATTTTTTCAATTCAAAATTCTGACCATGCCCTCCCTCTATATTTTGACCATATTATGTTTTATTAAACAACTGAGAGATAATCTGGCATGTAATTTCCAGAAGTACGAGTATAATACTAGAGGCAAAAATAAATTATATGTCTGAGCATGTAGGACAGCCCGTTTTCAGGATAATGTGTTAAACAATGCAAGTAGATTATATAATAAATTACCAAAGAGAATAAGAAGTTTAGAAAATTTCAGAAGCTTTAAACAGGAGGTAAAATCATTGTTTATCTCAAATACCTTTTACTCGGTGAATGAGTTTTTAAACTCCAACCTTTATTAAAAATCGTCAAATTATGTTGGTGTTATCTTTCATCCACCTTTCCTGACAGTAAATTTTTTTTAAATTACACAACCAGAAAGTTTTAATTGTGATGGATTATGTATTCTAATTAAGTAATGGATTGTATTATGTAATCTACTGGGTTTGTCTAATTGATGTGATTTGTCTTGTTCACATTGACTATTTCTGTATCCACTGGTGTCCCAGCTATATGCGGATCCATGGAAATAATAAATAATAATAATTCAATTCAATTCATTTCTTTATAAATTATGTTTATTAATTAAATTGTACTAATTTTTTATTTTATTATTTATGTTAACTGACTAATGTATGTGATTTTAATTATGTAACTCATGTAATTTATTATACATATCTGGACACATCTATTATCAAAGGGACTATTTCCACATCCTAGATTTTTTACCTTTATGGATATATGGAAAATAAAGAAATGAATGATTAAAAAACATGGATATATATATATATAATACAGTGAAATCTCCATTTAATGCTTCATGATATAACACTTTCTGTAATTTAAAGTCCAATTTCAATGATCTCAAGTCATTCACCATACAAAATTAAAAATGTGATCTAGTTTTGTATGCAATGTCACTATTCCCCAAATAATCCTTTAATGGAGGATTCACTGTACATATAGATACAAGGCAATCGAAGGGAAATGATTCTAGCTTACTCAATAACCTGTTAAGTCTATGACTTCAAGTGATACAAACCTAAATATGGGATACAGGGCAACTTGAGATTCTCCATATGTTCACGAAGAGTATGCCAGTTATTTCTGTCAGAAAACACTTCAGCCAGTCTGTCAAATGTCTGCTTTTCCTTCTTTGATAAACACGCCCATGTTTTGCTCAACCTAAGTAACACAAAGATATGAGTGGTATGTTGAAAGAACATGAAATCATATGTTATACTGCCAAAATAAATATGCAGATAGTAACATATCACTCAAAACTCACCTGTACACAGATGCACTTTGTAAAGCAGAAATTATTGCAAAAAGTGAATGCAAATTGTTTAAATCATAGAGCTTCTTTGCAATTCGAATGAAGTGGCCTAATGTTTCTGATCGCTGCTTAGTTGATGAACCATTAAGAATTTCTTGTACAGTCCAGAAGCTGACCTGGAAATATTGAGTTGATCCTCATAATCATGTGTACAAAAACCAACCAAAAAGCAAAGAAGGTGAAACATTAATATAAATTATGTAATGCTTATATCAGTATAGTATTTTGAAATTTAAAGTATCGGGGAACATTACCAAAAATAAAAAATAGGTCAAGAATCTATTTTGGAAATGTCTCATAATACTGATTCTGAAAAATTATGTTCCTGCCTATTTAAAAAAAAAAAAAAACTGAAAATCTGGATGTCTCCCTCTTCTTCTTCTTGTAGCATTGTTTCCACTTGAAGAATGCCTGACATTCTGGAGGAACGTGTCACCTCCATCAAAGAGTCAAAGGTTTCTTTCTTAATGTTTATTATTATTATTATTATTATTATTATTAATATTGGATGAAATATATTCGTCTGAAATGTTAGAACTTCTCCAAATTACACAGTGTTATTGATACAATCCAGAAGACCACACTCTTCACCCTCAATCCACATTCTTCCATTGCAGCAAATGATCATGCTCTACACCCATATGTACAATTATGTAAAATTATACCTCTGCTGCTTACATGATTGAATCTGCGAGTGAATGCCACAACATTGGGGGCAACAGTGAGCTTATGCTTTTTGTTCCAGCCACAGCTCACAAGCTCTTCGGGTGTGATTCCTCTGAATGCTGGCATATCAAGCAATGTCAACTGACTTGCAAAATCCTCTGGGGCCACTCTCAGAGGATCAAACACAAATGAATCATAATTCCTGATTGAAGTGTTGCTTGGAAGGCTCTGTGACTTGCTGTGAGGTGCAGCACAGTGTGGGAGAGAGCTGGAATAAAGAACACAACCGTCTGTTTCACGTGTAACTACAACTATTTTTTTTAAAAACTAATGTTGTTTGGCATTTAAGTTATGTCTGCATCTTCAGCTTTAATTTTTCCTTTCATATCTGGGAAAAAAACAAAATGGTAAAAGAGACTGCTATTAAAGTTGATAACAGGAGAAGAAATGAGTTTAAAACCCAGTTAGGGTATTGCTTTCATGAGTCAATCGATGCATTCATGTGAACTGCAACTGAACAGTAGGAGGTCCGAGTGCTAGTCTTCCATCACATGACAGAAGAAAAGTGCATAATGCACTCATGGCACCTGGAAAGTGGTCATGTTTATTACAACACTGAGGCTTGTGTCCAGTCATCCCTAGTCCTCATACACCATTCATGATGCACATGGTTCTGCATTATTATGTGGGTGAGAGTGAACTGGCTTTAGTCAGAAATAAACAGACTGCTAGAATGTGGTGTTATCTTCTTCTGGGACAGCAAACAACCCTCACCACCATCATTATGTGCGAAGTTTGTTGTAAGTCTGGAGTTGTGAGGTGATGGCACAATCTCCTTATTCCCTACAACTACTATGACTATTCTTTTGTTTAAAGGGAAGAAGACACTTCAGAGATTGCAGTTTAATTTTCAGGTGCCTTCAATATGGCTATTAGAAATTAGAAATAAATGTCTGAAAGATGTACTACTCAGCTGCAACATTTTCTTGATAACTATGAAAAGAGAGAGATTCCTTTCAATTCTCAGAATGTTTCTTATTTTTCTTTAATTAAGAGAAAACAGAAGGAGACTGACTTCATAAAGGTGTGTGACGTGTGACTTTTCAACAAGTTCTTGGTTGTATTTCAAGATAGCTTCACTCCTTTTCAAGACCCCTGTGTTGATGAAAGTTCAGTACTGTTCAATGGAATGCTAAACTTCATAAAACTAACTTCATGGAACTGGGCCCTTCTTATGAAGCTGCAAATTGTGCAGCTATCCAAGAACTTCAAAGCAATTTATAAAACCTGAAGGTTCATTATCGTGTCCACAAGTGCCCTCAGGTCTGAGGTCCTATGTTACATTTTGTAACAAGCTTATTTTTTACGGTGATGTGTTGTTAGCCACATGGCCAACTCCCAAGCTGGAGGAACACTCCTTGCTGGTTGTCTGTGACTGCTTATTCAGTATATTCACAGCTACCCTCTATATCTGGAGGCCATCTGCTCCATCCGCAACCTGAGGATGTGTCATGCCGTGGTGACAAGTGACCCACCCTAACATAGCTAAACTTCAAATAATACATAGAAACAAATAAACATACAGCTTTACCCCCTCTGTAGCTGTAAAACTAGATATGTGTTGAACATTCAGAAGAAACTGTGAACACTGGAAAGTGTGACTGGAAAAGAAAATAATCAATTATGAAGATGATACACTGCAGACTATAGGAGTAAAACGGGTGCAGTAGATTGGACAGTTATGCTGCTCATTTATGTTCAGTGCATTTATAGATCTGTGAAATCATACAAAAATTGGGACTTCACATTCTTGAGGTAGTTCTGCTCAATGCAGATGCAATGTATCTCATGCAAGAATAAGAAAAGTGTGCTGCTTCAAGGTTTCTAAATGATAATCATCAGGGGGATTCTGGAAAAACACAGAGAACAATCTTATCCAGGGGTGGAAAATGTTCAAATGTGGAAATTATCAACATGTGACACATCGTCACATTCCAGATTGTGTGTATAGCATTCCTTGCAAAAGACTGCAATGAGGAAGTGTTGTGTTTATAAGTTATGTCAGGAACCCTACAACAGGTAACTGAGCCCACATATGTGTAGAGAACATGAAGTTGGACTGTGTGTCGTTTCACGCTTCAACAAATTCCACACACAGACAACAAAGTGTAGAGTGTAAGTAGCTCATTACTTTATTTGCTTTCAGAACTGAACAAGCCCAGAAGAATAATTTTCTGAAGGTGAGTACCTTCTATCATAAAGCTCTAGGCTAAGCAGTTACAATTCCAAGCCTGTGCATGAATAATTATTCCCCAGTCATTAAAGTGATCCAGTCATTCAGTGCTGTGATGCTGTGAAACTTCATGATAATCATACTCGTGTCAGCTTTCTGTTATTGGTAGTGGAGGTTCCTAATGACTGACACTTCACAAAAAGATTCCTTTTATTTTCTATGCAATTTTTTTTTTATATATATTTTGAAAATTCAACTTTATTTCAGAAAAGATTAATATGCATCCAAAACAAACAACAGACGATTATTTTGTAAGTTACATAAAGTGTAATTTTAGAGGAAAANAAACCACACAAAATGTCATCATCATCCACCCAAGTAACCAACTCTGACTCAGGTAAGGGAACCTGAGTTTAAATCTCACTAACAGTAAAGCTTCTTGCTGGATACAACACTAAGACAGCTCCATCCACCTCCCATTTTCACAACCAAGCTCTCTAAAATCAATCTTAATGTTATCCTCCTATCCCCTGCTTTTCAAGTGGCTGCCCTGTCCCTTAAAAAAAATTCTTTTGCATGATAACACATATAAACAAATTTAATTTCTTAGTTTCATGTTCAATTGCATGTTCCTGTACTGTGGACCACCTGTTAAGACTGAAGCTTTTTGAGACATACTTTCAATCCAATGGAAAAGATCAAAACTGGTAGCACAGTTGTACCACAAATTCACAACTTTATCACTGGATTTATGACATGATAACATCATACTCTTACCCATAATTATCATAGCAAGGGGGGTTTATAACTGTTTTCCTGGCAGCATGATGTGATATTTTCTTGCTTATGTCTCCAGTTGACTGTGCTGTGGGGTCCTTTGGTCTAATATAAGATTTATGATGTTTGCTCTCTGTTCCTGCAGTTTCTTTCTTCCTTAGAAGGGGATAGTCATTTCCATTGAATGTGGGAACTACAGTTTCAACATCACTAAGTGGTGATTTATCCCTGCACCTTCCATCAACACTTTCTTCATGATTCTGTAGGAACAAATGCAATAAATCAATGCTGTAACAATAAGGCTCTTCTTATAGGCTACTGGGTTGAGAGACGGGAAAACACACTACTTGCATTTGTTAAAAGGAAAAATAAGATACTTGTCCCTGGAATACTTAGAATTGAATTACTTAAGTTAACTTCAAATATGACACATACTTGGAAAAGTCAATTACACAACACTTCAAAATTGGACACCAACAATTCACTTCAAAACATTTTCATTCTTAAAATGTAAATAACAAATAAACCTTAAAACTGTGAATGCCAGAGCAAATCCCAGCTATGCTACCCTGTCAAACATGATCTTTCTAAGACACTTCCTTTTAGCCCTCTATGCTATTCTGTTCATTACTCTCCTTGACATTTCAGCAACATGAAAAAAAGCAGGAAGGTCATTCAGAGTTCAGACTCTTGGAATATATATAAGATGAGAAATGGAAAGTATTCCAGTTGCTTCTCATGACAGAGAAAGACAAGTGATCTGATCTGATCCAGTGCTTCCTTGGCCTTCCAAAACAGCAACAACTCTGAAGAGAAAATTCCCTGCTATGTCTACATAAAATTTCTTGAAACACAAATATTCATAGAACTTCTCAAATAAGACCAAAGATATAACAATGTGTTTGTACTTCTACTTCCACATACTGAGAATGGCACACATTTATAAAAGAAAATGTAAAAAAGTCTTTTAAACCAATGCATCCTCAACTTTCATTATTACCATAATTGTATCAACATTCTTCCAAATCCTGGTATTTAAATAGAAAAAAATTACAAATAATGTTTTCTTGTATATCTCTATGGTGAATACTGCTTCATGGACTGAAAATCTGGAAACTTTTGCTTGTGATTCAACAAATGATACACCAGAAACTAACTAAATTAACTAGCAAACTAACTGCATGGTCAGGTTCTTTGTTGAAAGGCTTATGCTTATTAAGATGGCCAATAAATTACCTGCTCTTATGGAACCTAAACAAACATCGTGCTTGCCATTTGAACTAATCATGGGCAATTTTAATCAAGTTGACATTCTCACCACCTTTCTAAGATTCATTTCAATATTATTCTCCAATCCATAACAAACACTTCCTCTTTGGTTTCCTAATAACAATTTTACATCTCTTTTTCTTATGTATGCTACACATTCAATGTGCATCCCCTAAGCAATCACTGGTGGTGCATTAAAATTCTGAAACTCCTCATAATGTAATTTTCCTCTATCCATCTGTTACTTTCCCTCTCTTATATTCAAATAATTGGCTTACTGCACTAATGGAACTGCTGAATATGTTCTTCACTTAAAGCAAAAGACAAAAGTTTCACACCCATATAGAACAACAGGTAAAATGTACTTCTTTTGGCTTATTTTGGACTTCACCCATCGTCTGGTATGTAAAAGACAAAAAACCACGACGTTTCGGAGACTGGATCTGTCTCCGTCTTCAGGTGGATAGGGAAAGATATACCTACTCAGTTTGGCTCCTTAGAAAGAGCTAGTCTCAATCACTGGACTACCTGAGGACGGAAACAGATCCAGTCTCCGAAACGTCGTGGTTTTTTGTCTTTTACATACCAGACGATGGGTGAAGTCCAAAATAAGCCAAAAGAAGTACAGTATACACCATCGTCAGAATCCTTTCAAGTCTATCCAGGTAAAATGTAAGTATACAAATGTGTATTTTAATCTTTAGATTCATGGATATGGTGCAGGAAGATAAGGAATTGCATAATGATGAATGCAAGCACTTAATCAGTTTAATTTTCTCACTACACCAAAGCCAACCGGAGCTCACCTCCGTAATGCGCAGTGCAGACAAACTGTCGCAAGATACATCACGAGGCATCTCAGAGTATCGCATCTTGGCCATGGGCTCTATCAGCACATCACAGTTGCAGGCTCCACCCTTCTCTCAAATCATCTTTCCTGATGACAGATTGAAAAAAGCAATATATACACAGTTTTCTGGCGAAGTTCAACTGCCGATACAACATATTCAGTCCCAGAGGTGAAGAATACTGGATCTGAATGTGTTACACAAGACAAAAGCACCATATATAAATGTTCTCCAGTATAAACAAACTTACAAGTTTTGTTTATCAGTTCTCAGATGAAAACTAAATGATATGGTGAAAGAAAGAAGGCTTTAACGCAAACTGCTTACTGGGCAATCAACAGAGGCGAGGAGATGGTAAACTCAACATAGACTATGTAAAATCGAATTAGGTAGAAAGACGATCCAGAATGATGAGAATAGGACTGAAAGAATGTGGTTGTGGCATATTTCAAGGTACTATTCTGATACACGTGTATGTGCATGGAAGCAGTAAGGAGTTTAGAAGCACTTCAACAGCATGGTTGTGTCTAACCGGAGATACTGAAGAAAACCATAAAATATTTCTGACAGGATGACGTGAGCAAGTTTCCAGCCAAAGTCGCATAACACCGCACAAACCAACTCGGGTTCTTGCAACGTAATTACAGAATTATACGTGCGCACGCACGTACTCACGCACGCAGTACGAGCCTGTTTTTCTTTACAGCAACCAATCCAAAAGCGTAAATTATATTTTTAAATCACACTATTTTTCAAAGAAAATAAGAGCACAGCAACAAGTTTGAAGCAGTTTAAAAAAGTGCATGTTGTCTTTTCTCTTGATTATATCAAGCTGCTATATGCTATGATTCCCCATGGCCAATGAATATTCTATACCTTAGGCATTAAGGATATTAAATTTTATATTAGGAATTCAATCTCAAAGTGAGATTTCTGTATGAAATTAATCATGGTTACTATTTTACTTACAACGTTTTCAGCCTACTTTCCATATTTTGACAAAATAAAATAAAAAGAGGCTTATGAGATCACCTTAGTGTCTGTCTGTGTATCCCCTTAAGTTTTCCTCTTCTGTGTATCAATGGAAAGTAGGTGATTAGTTCTTCCAAGAACTCCTTGTTAAAACATCTGAACCATTCTACATGCGAAGATTAAGCTGATGTATCTATTGAACTAAATGCTTTGGGCTCCAATCCAGCAAGCTCTTCAGATAACTACTGTGATGAATCTTGTGAACTTGATGTCTGTAGCAGTGTAAGTAATTCAACATGTATACACATCTGTTTGATGAGAATATCTCCAGACTGCTGCCTCATCTAAGCGCATCACCGCTCACACACTTAAAACAGCATTCATATGTGGTTTATCAAACTGCAAGAA
The DNA here is from genome assembly GCF_002891405.2 of Cryptotermes secundus. NCBI lineage: Eukaryota > Metazoa > Arthropoda > Insecta > Blattodea > Kalotermitidae > Cryptotermes > Cryptotermes secundus. The sequence continues at coordinate 511,099 of NW_019738888.1, forward strand.
GTTCAAAACAATTTATTTCATTTTTTAACTCATGAAACCTACGGGTTTTAACGTATACTTTCATGGTCAATACGATAATCGGCTTGCAGCTCCATAGCTCTATCAACTGAGTTATCCCCGAGCTAACCACATTTTTTTCCTCTCTCTATGGCTTTACAGCCCTTTGGACATTGGCGACTTTTTAAAGTTTCTTAATCTTACACACAGTCGGTACGACTCCTTGGATGGGGGATGAGCCCATCGCAAAGCCGCTACATACACACAATACAACAGAAACGCAGAATAAACTCCCACAGACAGGGATTTGAACCCACGATCCCAGTGATCGAGTGGGCGAAGACGGTTCATGCCTTAGACCGGGCGGCGACTGTGATCGGCCCACAAACAAAAACATACACAAATGAAGACAAGACAAGCATGGGCGTACAGCAGGATAAAGTAACTGGCCATTTCCCTATGGAATATTTGGTACCCTTGTTTTCTTCTGTTAAATGTCAAGTGCAGCACCGCATTATGAGAGGACTGCCATGGAGTGGTAAAACTGACAGAGGGGTGAAACGCCCAAGTCAACTAATTCCGGCTCCAGAATGTTCAGAAAGTAACAACCGAGGATGCCGTACACTCATATTTATTACTTCGAGACACACAATGACAGGGGCCATGTCACGGGCCATGTAAATCTGTAACTGATGAGAGAAACCCGCTGTTACACAGCCAATCAAATCGCACACATCACAACCTGAAATGTTACTAAACCTTCTTTGTACTGACTACTATAATTGCTAGTAATACGCAGAGATGGGTAACCCTTGAATAAAAACGCGGTTTCTATTTTCAGAATGTTCTGGTCCAATTAAATGTTAATACAAAAAATCCTAAGTGTGTACCAGAACAAAACGTGGACGATTAATGGCACCGGTTGACGTATGCGCAAGAAACAGATGTGATGCATGTGTATTTACGTACCAGTGAGATAAACGCGTTACTTGTTCATTGCCCTCGTGTGTAAGTTCTATGGTAGTTTAATGAACGTTTTCGTAAAGAGACTGAATACACGTGGGCTATGTTCCTGTTTATGAAACTGACTTCTATGACTTCACTGTATTATATGTTTCAGTTTCACGTTGTCATTCCTAAGCCAAAAGGCTGTAACTGAACATAAACATAATTCTATTCTAACATTTCTCAATAAATTTAGAAGCCGATGTTGGATTGTAAAGTAAACTTGACGTTAAAAGATTTCCTGTAAATTCTCTGAAGATTCTGTCACACATGTGATCTTTTGGTTATTTATCGGGTCTGTATCTTATTTAATTTGAAAACTACCACCATACCTCTGCTTTCGAAAACAATTACAGTCAAGACACACACACTGAGGGGCCCCAAAAATGCACACACATTTAAACGTGCAAAATACCTGCTTAAATAATTTATTGGTATATCTTCGGTTCAACTTTGAAAACTTCTTCTATAACACACTTTAACACGGGTCATCTACGGCCATTTTCAAAGTTGAACCGAAGATATTCCAATAAGTTATTTAAGTAGATATTTTGTACGTTGAATTGTGCATATGTTATTTTGGTCCCTCTGTATATATATATTTTCAATTGACCTAATCCTTCCAGCCGCACTATAGCCCTGGGGTCGACTCAGCCTATAACAGAAATGAGTACAAGGAATATTCCTGAGGGTAAAGGGCGACCGGCGCGTAAGGCTGACAACCTTACCGCCATCTGTGAGTCGAGTGTTTAGAGAAAATGTAGGAGCCTCAACATCTCATAACCCTATGGGCTTCCACGACCTGTTAAGGGGATATCTTTACTTTTACTTTTTTTACTTTACTGTATACGTATATACGTATCAAAACACGATTTCACTACTTGTTATGCATGAATATGAAACACTCTCCCACTGCTAGGGAAGAATACGAGCTAGAACTGTTTGGAAAAAGGTGATCAGGAATATATCTGGACCTAAACAGGACATAATTGCGCAATCTGGAATGTTACATTATGAAGGACGTCGTGACGTAAGCCTACAGGTCACCAATACTGTTAGTATAATGGAATTTAGGATGCTTCGATGGCTTGGTCATGTGTCTACGTTGGAGACAACGAAAACATACAGAATTTAGATGCTGGAACTTGTTAAAAAACGTCGACTTGAAGACTAACAAGGGAGGATAAGCTTAAAACGGTTCTTGGAGAGGTCAGCTGTGGTGAAGGAAAGGGCAGGAAACTGGTTAAAACCTATGTCCAGTGGCGAACTTTGGGTACTCAGGTGTCGAACCTTCGCATTCTGCTACCAGTGTCCATTGGTCACTTGACTTCGAAACTTTGAAAAAGTGGGCTCGGTATGAACGCAGCTTTTACGGCTTTCAACCTTCCATATGTATACGATTACATATCAAAATTGTGCATGCAACAAGCAAAAGTCATACAAAATCATGAGAATGAACACGTGCTCAGCATAGGACAAGGCGAAGCCAGACACAGAAAATATATGAGGCTTAAACTTTTCAGTGGCCAAACTTACGACCGTTCAGGTGACTAAGCGGCCGTTGTAGCATAAGTAACACAGACACGATCTGCTTTGCAAAGCGTGGACTGAAAGGACTTGTACATATCGTGCAAAAGGAAGAATCTTCAATGCCATGGCTATATGTGCGATACGTACGCTTGACAAAAGCAAAACGAAGCCTATTCATAAGACATAAACCCATCATCTCGTCAGAGAGTATGTTACATAGGGACTATGACCGCTTGACGCCAAGATGAACTGAACTTTGAAATGCTGCACATTACAGGCCGAACTCTTGACTCCTGGTACACTAAACCTCTCACATTTGGAAGAATGATGAACGATCAAAGGATCAGAGACTGAACTGTACGCTTTTCAGAGCATGAAATTTCACACAAATTTTGTACACACCATTTGAACCGAGTAGTGCGGAATGCAACAGTCGTACAGTAGCTGACCTGAGACGCATAATGTATATCGGCCGCAACATGCCAGAAATATGATAACTGTTAAGGTACATTATGGATGACAGATGAGTATATGGTGGAATTAAATGTAATGAAAGGGCGCTTTAGAGTATTTTCTCACCCACATTCTGCGAAGGCTGCAATTCAACTCCGCGCTATGTACATAAAGGAATTTCTTCTTTCAGTACTTATACTCACTAATTCGTTGTGATATGATGTTCTCGCAACACTTAACGCCAAGCGCAGTCTTCTGGGATGTGACGCCATGTGATCTGCCAGATGGGTACCCATCTAACACTCTATACGGCATCACATCCCAGAAGACTGTGATCATGACAACTAACAGTCATACATTTCATCATCAAATCAAATGCTCGGCACAGAACTCCCTCCAGCAAACGTCGTGTCAAGTCCACCTTCGAATTCGGGGAGCTGCCAGATTCAAATACTGACGGAAGACGCGGTTATTCTGATGGAAATTATCATGGTTTTCTCCAGCATCCTGTTCTCACACATCATTAACCTATGCCCAAGATTCACACCCATACAAAACTGAGAGTAAAATGACAGTTATATAGATTCTTTTATGTTGTAAGGTAGCAAACGAGAAAAGAAAAGCTTCTGACCTGAACCATATCAAGTAATTTCTGAATAAAATTTTCTCGTAATTTCTTCATGAATACAATTCTGATTTGTTACCGACATTCTCAAATATTTAAAACTTTGCTGTATTTTCGAAATATGTATTACTCACAATCTCTTTAGAGGGCTACTGTGAATTTGTCCTGCATCCTCGTGACGAGACATCAACACACAAACTTAATTTTCTCTGCATTTACTTCTAAACCAGTCTCCTTCGCGTCGAATCGACCGCCTATTATTTTTCTTCTTTGTGGCATTTATATCGTCCAGAAGCTTACTATGTGAACCACTGAACGTCAGTTTCCTTGTTTTCTTGGACGTTCCTACTAGTGTATTCCAAATCACACATGAAAAATCGACTACTATAAGGTACCTCCTTGTTCAGTGATACTGCGACATGGGGCTGAGCACCGAAATTGTGGAGCCAGAAGAGACTGTTTTTGCTAGGCAACACCATGGCCAACACTTCTCCGAACCAATGAATGCACACGCAACAAGAGAGAATTCTTAGATCATTGCTAGGCAACGCAGTGCTATATGCATGTGCGACATGTGCACTTGACAAAGGCCAAGCCTATTCATAAGAGACAAAGCAATCCTCTAGTCAGACAGGAATTTACATAAGGACTATGACCGTAAGGGTTCAGCTGCAAAAAAAAAAAAAAAATCCTAATGATGAGCCTCAAGAGGCTCGGCGCCAAGATGAATTAATGGGCGGTAAACCGTCAGTCGTAAAGTATCACTGATCCTGTCTCTGGTCGGTCAGTCAGGAGTTACAGAGTTTGTGACAATGAGTGAGTGAGAATGCGAGTTAGTAAAGTCACTCTCCAATAGAGTGGGAGTGATCAGTAGTAGTCGGACGGCTCCTCTAGTCAAAGTGCAGAACCCATTTCAAAACATGTAAAGACGGGAAGAAGGAAAAATATGGTCCTGGGTTCCGATACCAAGAACTACTGTGCTGACGAGAGTCAGCAGCAATTTACTGACTGGACTGGATGGTTAGTCATAGCTAGCAGTTACAGTTGAGTTAGATGTGAGATTGTGGCCAACCGGTAACGACGTGAGCACGGAAGCAGTGGAGTTGCACTGTTAGATGCCGTTACCAAACAACGACTAGCAAAGACTACAAAAGGCTGAGACCTAGCGCGTGCTACAGAAATTTGTTTAAGTGTGTATGTTAGCGATAGTACTATAATCTTTTGTGGTTATGAGTTAAAAGTAGTAAAGTATTCAGGGTTTTACACTGTTTCCTTCTTAACTGAAGAGGCTTTCCAAATTTTACAAATAGCTGATGCATTTCCTCACTTACGTCCCACTTCCTCCAGTAAGTGACGAAGGCAAAATATCTTATCAATTCGTCGAAATCCACACCTACAAATTAGTTTTATCGCATTTCGTACGTTCTCGTATATGCAGGATACATATGGAGTAGTAAGTAGTATTAGGTTTACACACGCTCCAACAGCGTGATTATTAGCACTGTATGAAAGTACGGCGATGGCGGGCAAAGCCCCATCTCGAGATTTTGATGATTTTACATATTTTTGGTCCTCCCAAATACAAAAACGTGGCTACTGGTATGCCTTCTGTCTGTCTCTCTGTATGTATGAATGTACGCCTCGGCAGCGCCGGAAGGATTGGGCGGGTTTTATTCATATTCGGTATTTAAGAGTTTGTATCACGGGTCGGTGCCTAGAAAATATAAATATTCTCACCAAAAAAAAAATTCTGACCCTTCGGATGGACCACAAAAATGAAATGGAAATTTTCTCGAAAACGACTCTAACGATTCTGATTAACTTTCAGTAATTTTTGGAGACCACCTCACTAAATGAAACTATGTACGTGGTTAAAAAAAAGTAAAGCTATCCCTGTAACAGGCCGTGAAGGCCCAAAAGGGTTCTGAGACGTTGAGGGTCCCACATTATCTAGACAATCGGCTCACAGATGGTGGTAGGGTTGCCAGCCTTACGCGCTGGCCGCGCTTTACTCCTCAGGAAAATTATTTAATTAATTCCTGGTACTCATTTCTGTTAGAGGCTGAGTCGACCCCAGGCCCACAGTGCGGCTGGAAGGACTGTAGGTGGTAGCTTTAGGAAAATAACTGTAAACACATAGGGGACGATGGGAAATGACAATTCTATCGAAACCGGCTTTACTTATTTTATTGTTGTTCGGTATTCAGTAACCGATCACCTCTGTGGTCTAGTGGTCAGAGTTCCTGGCTACAAATCCACAGGTCCCGGGTTCGATTCCCGGCGCTACCAGAGTTTCTGAGTGGGTCTGGAACTGGGTACACTCAGCTCGTGAGGATAACTGAGGAGCCACTTGAATGGAAAAGTAGCGGCTGCGGTCTAGAAAATCGAAATTAACGGCCGTGGGGATTCGTTGCGCTGACCACGCGACACCCTCTATCCGCTAAAGTTGGCACTAACTTCGCCGACAAGCGGCAGTCACTCGGTCAGTATACGTAGTTCACTTGCGGATTAAAACCACGGAGTTTAGTTTTTCGTTTATTCTGTAACCAACAATGACCTATTAAGCAACAATCAATTTCGTTTCAAATGACAATCGTATGTGAGACGCAATGCATTTGAACCGATTATTTTTTATAAATACACAAAATACATTGAGTCGATGGCTAAACAGATCTAACAAGCTTGATGATCCCAGAACATAACGTTTCACCACCTCCCACATGGTTCAATTCTGTTAGAATCTGATCACTCCCTGGTGATATGTACCGTTCCAACAGCAAAACTCAGCTCCAAAAGAACTAGGCTCAGGTTCAGCTGCATGTATTTCACTCTGCTCACCATTGCTAACCCCATGCACACTCAACTGCCGACAGAAATAATTATTTCATTTACTCAAGTATTGTGGGCGAAACGAAATATGTTTCATATATCCCTAACTGCTTCAGCCTTGGGCAGTACACGACCGTATTCTAGGCAGAAATATATGCCATTAAGGCATGTATTATGGAGACTCTAGATAGGAACTACAGAAATAGGAACATCTACATTCTACCTAAGAGCCAAGCGGCACTTAAAGCGCTTGACAAACACCAGATCAACTAAAATTTGTCTGCGATTGTCACCAAACCCTCATGGAACTGGCCAAACATAACAGGGTACAACTGATATGGGTGCCGGGGCATGAGGGTATTGCTGGAAATGAAACAGCAGATGAATTGGATAAGACTGGAGCTGAACATCTGTTCCTAGGACCTGAACCAGCCCGTGGCATCTCTATATGAGTTGCCTGAAAGGCAATCAGGGACTGGACAAATATGAATCACAACAAATACTGGGGATCCTTGACTGAACTCAGGCAAGCAAAGGGACTCATATGAGGACCCTCTGCTAAAAGAGCTAAGGAACTGTTGAAGTTAAACAGAAACCAGCTACGATGGGTGGTGGGACTACTTACAGGACACTGTCACCTTAAAGGACACCTCTTCAAATTGGGACTAGGTAACAGTCAAACTTGTGAGAGGTGCCAAGAAGAAAAAGAAACAGCCACACATATCCTGTGCGAATGTGAGGCTTTAGCTTATTTAAGACTGTGCCACTTGGGTCAATATTTTATGGAACCAAGTGACTACTTCGACGTCCCCACGTACAAAATCCTACGCTTCATTCGAAGCGCAGGATTGTTGAGGGGATAATCGGAAGGGGAGGCACAACAGATCACTGTGGTCGCGGTGCAAGGGTCAAGAAGGCCCACCCCTTATACATTCATTCATGTCTAACTGCTGAGGGCTCTGACTCTGGCCGTACCGAGGACATTGTACCTTCGCCCTGTAATGCAGTGTGACGTAGTATGATGTAGTATGGCATAGGTGACAAATAGGCAGTAGTTATAATCGATAATTTGATTATTGCAATTAAAATGTACATGACACCTTTCGTAATCTTTACTCTTCCTAAGGGTTGTCGACCTTAAGAAGTTAGTTATTTGTTGACCTCAACCTCTGATAAGACCGTTACACACACATGTGTTATGACTAAACAGAAGGATTGAGAAGTATCTTGGTCCGGGTTCAAAAGATCATATGACCATATACGGAACTGCTCACTACACCCTTGTATATTTTAAGAAATGATACATTGACCTTAATTGTTAAATGCAGTATTGTCATTGAGGATGATATAAGAAGTGTATGTAGTCAGTGTGGAGAGGAGAGACCAACAAGACCTGGTTGAGTGTACATCCATTGTACTTGAAGATTAACTTATTCTATTTCTGGAAAGTCTTTAATGAACTGTTTTCTACACTTAAATTTCTTAATCCTTCGAACTCCTTCGACTCTAGTCAAGAGTCCTTATCCCTCGAATTAACTGGAACTTTGTATAAGAAAATAATTATAAGGCGTCTTTTGGTGGTGCCCCGAAGAGATCACCTCGGCTACACGACAGCCCTTAAACGGAAACGGCGAGGATTGAGCGCAGTGTAGAGTTTATCTACACGACTCCCGAAGTTAGATGTATATCCAGTAAAATACATAGTTACAACTTCAACTAACGATAGAACAGTTAAATTTGTGCTTTGTTATTTATCAGTAAACAAGATCAGTTATATTTAGAGTCATGGTTTCCACTTTTATAGAAAAGTTGCGTCATGCAGTGGCGTCATTCTCCGCCGCTTTCAAAGTGAGGCTAAATGAAAATTAGCATTCATTTCTATTGCGCCTGCAGTCTGGCTATCTGAAAACATTTTCAGCAAATGATCACTTCCGTTAGACATAAAAAACGGCTGCATTTAACAGAGAAGTATACTTTTGTTCAGAGTTCAGAATTTCAAAATTATTTGTTTTTTTTTTTCAATTTTGTACCATTCATCGATACTGATGATCGTCTACCGCCGACACACATCTGCTGCATACAACGTTATTAACAGGCCTACACACTAGTACAGGGTGGGGCGCAGAAACCTCCCTTTTTTGAAGGTGAATAAAAGAAAAATTATTGCTGATAGACAAAATTTATGTTTACCTAATGAAAGAATATTCTTCAAAGTTTTAAATCATGTAGGTTTAAACAAAATATCTTGAAGGTGGCGGCCACCGTTCTCTATGCACTGATGCAACCGTTCTCTGAAGTTCCCCTCTGCACGTTCCCACATGTGCACCGGAATTTGGACTACTTCCTGCCGAATAACATTCTTCAGCTGAAGAAGGTTTGTGGGGCGATGTTTAAAAACCTCTGCCTTGAGGTATCCCCATAAAAAATCACAGGGGCGTTAGATCAGGTGAGTGCGCTGCCCACGGGATGTCACCTCGAAGCGAGATGAGCCGTCTGGGGAACTTTGCCCTCAAAACTGTCATCGAAGCTCGGGCTGTGTGGCCCGTGGCACCATCCTGTTGGAACCAGACATTTCCTAGATGCAGTTCTTCAAGAGCTGGTTCGAAAAGGTTTTTTATCATGTCCACATACCGCTGTGAATTGACAGTAACTGCATGATTGTCTTCTTCAAAAAAATAAGGGCCAATAACTCCAACTCTCTACAATGCACACCATACTGTCACCTTATCACTGTGAAGTAGACTCTCATGAAGCTCTCTTGGATTGTTACCACTCCAATAGGGCATATTCTGCTTGTTGACATATCCGGATAAGTGAAAATGTGCCTCATCACTAAAGAAAACAAGGGCGTCAGGGGGTAAAGTTTCCAATAACGTTTCGCACGCCGTTATTCGGTTCTGGAAATCACGTGGTGACAATTCTTGCACAACAACCATCTTATAGGGATGGAAATGAAGATGTTCGTGAAGGATTCATCGCATTGAACGATTGAATATGTCTAGGGCGACTGCAGGTTTGCGAGCGGAGCGTCTTCGAGATCTCAAAATCGACTGTCGAACTGCCTCCATATTTTCTGGCGTTGTATCGGTCCGTTGTCGTCCTGATTATTTTTTCACCACATTCCCGGTTGTCCTAAAGTTCTCTACCCACAAAACAATCGACTTCCGGTTGGGAACCGGACCTCTGGGCTTAATTCCGAAGTGAGTACGGAACGAACGCTGCACCGCCACTTAGGAATGGTTGATCGAAAATAGGCTTCGACAGCAAACGCACGCTGCTCACTCGTCCACCTCATGTTTCCTACTGAGGGGTATTAGACAGAAACTTCCGCGACTGCTGCGTTCGCCGAGCCTATCCCCACTTTTCTGCGACCTCCCCTCCATTCACAATGCGTCTTCACAAAAGGGAAGTTTCTGCGCCCCACCCTGTATATCCCAATGAAAACAGGCATACGTATCTTCTCTTGTATAGTGCTTAAAGAAACATACAGACAATTTTACAATCAGCACATTAAGTACACAGGGGTACGCGGTAGCGTAGTTGGTTGAGGCACTATGCTACAAGCTGGATGGTCGCAGGTTCGAGTCCCGATGAGATGTTTTCTTTTCAATTTACCTAAACCTTCCAGCCGCATTATGGCCCTGGGTCAACTCAGCCTCTGACAGAAACGAGTATCAGGAATTTTCCTGGAGGGTAAAGCGTGGGCGGTGCGTTAAGGCTGACAACATTATCCCCAACTGTGAGCTGATTGTCTAGAAGATGTGGCAGCCTCAACCTCTCACAACCCTATGGGCCTCCACGGTCTGTTACAGGGATAACTTCTATATTAAGTATACACGTTCTTAAAAATGATTAAATTAAAAATCTATCGATTTTAATTTAATCAATATTTTATGTCAACCATACAATTTATAGTCATAACGTATATAATACAAACCAAATTCGACCAAAAGCGTTTAATGTACAGCAGATATCTCTAAAACACATGCTACTGAAAAACACCCAGTAAAAAGGTTATGGAGAGACGGCAGGTCACGCGACAAATAACTTCACGCCGTATTGGATATAGCGAATTTATTGTACACTCGCTCTTACACTCACACAATTCACAATTACAATTACTGCCATCGGCAGTATCACAATTACATCCGCTGCTCTCGGCGACTGCTAAGACTTCTGCTGCACTCGGCGACTTCACGATCCACACTGTCACTCCTGATCACACACACTGTTAACATACTGCTCAGTCGGCTTTTTATACAGTTCCCTGTTGCCTGTGTCAACAGCGGTGTCGCGTGTTACGTCACCGCGGGGGATGGGGCGGAGTGTTGACTAGCTTGTTACCGTAGCAGCGACAGCGCTCCGATGTTACGTCACCGCTGGCGGGGGAGGGAGTGTCCTGCATAGCGCAAATGTCACAGTATTTATGGAAACAGCACTGAAATATGGGATACAAACACCGCTGACGTCATATGACAACAGACGTAAGATGAAACTGAGTTCTCAATCGTAAGCAGATAGTTCATAAAATAGATGCATAATCGAGCGATAGTACAAACGTCCGCGGGATTAATGATGTTACTAAACAGACTGGTACTACGGTCTCGAGTTTCATTTTGGTTTGCATCGGCCCATTATAGGCCCTACTTCACGTAAAATTCAGACTGAACTTTGCCGTTTATGGGCCAAATTATAAAGATCTACAACTTTTATTTAAAACGGTTTTTATAAGGTGTAAATATGGATAAAAGACTCCGTAGCTTGAGTCCACAAGCGAATTATTTCGACCTAGCAACTGCCGCTTATCGGCGAGGTTCCTTGCGCTGACCACGCGACACCCTCTATCCGCTAAAGCTGGTACAAATATGGAGAAATACAAAGAAAAATAACGTCTGATTTCATACAACGCAATAAACGAACAACAAATACAATGACGAACGCAAAACTGCAAAGAACGCATCTGCTTTGGAGCACGTCTTTCCATTCTTGATACAACAAACAAAACAACTCCGAGGCCTTTAGTCAGCAAGCGAACTATTCCATTCTTGATAATAACACTGCATCGAGCATAGCACCGTCCGTGACATACCTGTAGGGAAAGCATCCCAAATGACAGAATCGCCTTGTTAGGCTGTGTATAACTTGTCGACTTGGGGTAGAACAATGTTACGCTTATTAGAAGATCGAGGTTAACCTAGGCGTAATTTGATTTTTATCTGTTATTTAATGACACCGTCAGTATCGAGATTATACGGCGTCGATGACATGCTGTTTGATGAATATGGAGCTGTTAGTGGCAAAATAACTTTAGAATTGTCTAATCCTGCACTTGTGCAGAGAGTAGCTGGAATTTCTACACGAAACACGAACTGGGACTCTAAAGGAAAGCTATACTTATAGGCGTAGTCAAGAATCATTGTTTCCAGTACTCACAATGGAATTCTCAAGCTCATACGTAAACATTAATGCCCGTAACAGTTACATAGTTACTAACTCAAAACATAGCTTAGTTTGATTTGAAATTCCGTTGTTTCCATTGTGTTCGTTACAATGGGATATCATTCGTAACAAAGACGTTCACTTTTGTAGCTCAAAGCTTAGCAACCAGAGACCACATTTATCACGAACACTACCTTCCGTAAACATGTTAACAGCAGAAGAAATCGCCTTGGTTAGCGCAAAACCAGAGGCAGAATCAACAGGTGTTCAAAGATATTTTTATAAATGGCATTTCGACCTCTACTAGTATTCGAAGTGAACACTAGAATGGAGAAAATATTTATCTTACGTACAGATTTTAAGGGAATATGAATTTTAAAAATCCGTGCATACAACGTATTTAACACACAAATTGAAACTCTGATTAATGAATTCGTATTTTGCAATCTATAAATTAAGAAATCTTTCCTACGCTTAACAATCCAACTACNCACTCTGAGAGCAGATCCCTAAGGATCAACACCACTAACACTAAAGGGCGCCAGGTTGCTCAAAAACATTTAGACCTTAGAGAGAAGAAGCAACATGACGATGGAAAAAATTGTGTAACAAGGAGCCGAACAATTCACACTTCCCCGAATACGGTTATACTCATTAGAGTAAGCAGGATATGAGCAAGTCATGCATCATGCATGGGAGAAAAAAGAAATGCATATAATATTTTGGCTGGAAATTCTCAAGGGGAGAGGCAACCATTCGGGAGGCCTAAGAAAATCTCAAGATAATGAAGAGTTATCTCAAAACTGATCTTACAGAAGTCAAGGTGAAAACTGGATTGGATATAAACAAACATTATCGAAGCAATGAACTTCAAACCATCTCAGAGATATCCCATACATCAAAATCTGTGCGACTGCAAAATTAAAGCTATGCAAAAGAAACACATTTGAATCGTCTCGCTACATGATCTGCATCAGCAGTAAATGGACACCAACACCAATGAGTAACTGTAATAAAAACTGTATTTCGTTTTTACTGCACGTTTCATATTCATTCAGCCATAAATAAACATTAGGCCAGTAAAAAAAGGCAAAGCTGTCCCTGTAACAGGTCGTGTAGGCCCACAGGGTTGTGAGCCGCCGAGGTTCCCACCTTTTCTAGACAATCGACTCACAAGTGGCGGTGAGATTGTCATCCTTACGCGCCGGCCGCCCTTTACCCCTGGTACACATTTCTGTTGGTGTCTGTAAATCGAAACGAACACACTTGCAAAACATATGTACTCCTACTCCATATGTACCTTTCCATTGCTGACTGTAATTTGTAAGCAGCCTAATTAATTCGAGACATCAGCCGACGTGGAATTCCATATG